>NW_025945755.1:0-52197 GCF_000764305.2 Hyalella azteca | reverse complement strand
GGTGGTTACGATACCTCGCGTGCATAGTAGCGGGCTACGCAAAACTGAGTTATGTCATTGATACCTAAGCGTAGTGGGGTGATTACGATACTTCGCGTGCATAGTAGCGGGCAACGCAAAACCGAGTTATGTCATTGGTACCTAGACGTGGTGTGGTGGTTACGATACCTCACCTACATAGTAGCGGGCTATGCAAAAACTTAGTGGTGCCATTGGTAACTAGGTGTAGGGAGGTGGTCACGATCCCTCGCGCGCAAAGAAGGGGCTCCACTAGAACTGGGTTATGCTATTGGTACCTAGACGTGTGGAAGTGGTCAATAGCTCGAGTAAATTGAAGGGATGTATTATATAAGTTGATATAGTTGTGCCTTTTGTTCGTAGACGTAGGAATGTGGTTATAATATACATAGCCTAAATTTGTTGATATGAATATAGTGATCTAAAATGCAATAATTTGACAGCAAATGGTGATATCTGCCCACATCCGACATGTTATTTTCACAGGTAAATTACTGTTAATAGGATGCATGGAGTATGCTGAAACGTATTAAATAATCAATATTTAAATACAGTATATTATATTGAGGCACACTAAATATGAATGGCCATCGATGTTAAAGTCTCATTTTTATGCTTCTCTGCGTTTGACCATCAATTCAAGAGGGCAGTCCTAACTTTTACTTTTATTAGTACCAAATAAATTCTTGGTTTATTTAATCTTGATCATTGGGAAACTCACTACTATTTCACTATGGAAAAGTTTATACTCACACTGAAGCTGCTGCGCTTGCGTGATAAAGCGAGGTACCTCATCCTTCAGAAGCTCCAAGCTTTCACTAAGGCCGCCTTCGACTCCAGGGTCGCCCTCGACGCACGAAACCTGGCACTTGCCATTTGCAAAATCGGAAGATTGAATTACCGAAGCGCCAACATCGCTTTCGATGAGGCTTTTCAGTTCGCCATTGTATTCCTTATTCGTCACGTTAACAGCCGTAACGTGTTCGTTTTCCGCACCGTCAACCACAATGCTGCTAGTCCTCTCTGTCAACTCGACAGGTGTACTGCCGGTCACGACGGGTTCCGCACCAGCCACCGGTTGGTTGCCCCAAGTCTCCGCCGATTTGTTTGCCGTATCTTTTGGCACGTCACTATTTTTAGTGTCACCCAAACACTCGGATTTGAAGTCTCCATCTTCGACTAACTCGACATCACCATCCCTTTTGAATATGTCCACCTCCAAAAAGTTGCTGACATCAAGATGACCGTACTCGCAAGTTGAATCATCTTCGTACTCCACCAAAGACACATTTCCCAACTCCGGAATATCAGATATATTCAAATTATCGATCATTTTCTCGGATTTTTGTAGACCGTCGAGGTTAGAAGCAACACCGATGACTGGAATCTTATTTAAAGTATCAACGCCATGAACCGCCGCAACAGTTGTGGCGACCACCATACCGGCAGACGAGTTGTCTAAAGACTTTTCCGGAGTGGCAGCGATACTGATAGATGATTCTTTGTCCAAAGCTGCAGCTGCCGGCTTATCGGTAAAACCAATAGGTGATTTTTCAGCAGGCAGAGGGTGCGAGTCGTGTGCCTCGTAAACATACTCATCATCATGTTCTAGCCGCAATAAGGCCAGAAACTCAGAAGGGGAGACAAAGCCCGGTTCGATATGATCACAGGAACGACGAGTCGAGGGGCCAACGCAACTAAAGCGTCTGGAAGGAGGAGGTTGACCAGGAGGCATAATATTAGGATAGTTGTCGTGTCGGTGCTGATGAACGGTCTCCGGTTTCTTGAACCGGAGTGGGGAAGGGCGGACCCAGTTAAATGGTTTACGTTTAAAGGTCACTAATTTCCGATTTTTTACCTGGTTACAGTTGACGATCGTCACAGGCGGGACGCGACGAACATCCGTACCACAACTACCATCAACTCCTCTCACCACGTCATCAGCCATCATCTCCGGATCGATCGTTCGACCGCTGGGCGCAATGGATTTCCCCTCTAGTTTGTCTTTCGTACAGTATCCAGCACCTAAATCAGTATGTTCTTCATCAACGCGTTTGAAGAGCACTTCGATTTGATTATGTTGATCGACTTCCAAGGCCATGGGCAGCTGCTTTTCATGTGAATGTTTTCGCTTAAGCGCTTTCTGCTGCTCTTGAAATCGTTTATCTTGAATCAGGCGCTCTTCTTGTACAATTCGCTTCTCTTTCAGGCGTTCATGGTGCTCTTTTTTGAGCTGCTGGTGCTTCAAACGAAGAGCCTCGGTCTTCCGAAGATTCTTCGTGTAGACGGCACGAAGTCGCGCCCTCCGTATGTTCTCGCGCGTCTCCACCTTCCGCTGTTCCAACAACCTTTCGAGCTCTAATCCCACCTCTCGCCATAGCCGGGTCCCAATATCAATCCCAAACTCGCCGGCGTTTGAGTTCCTTCCCGAGAGGCAAAAGTTAGACCCAAGAGAAAGGTCAGTTGAATTCATTTCGCCATTGGCGCAACCGGATGGACTTTCTGAGGCGACAGACGCTGTGCTGGGTGTGGTACCGGTGTTATTTTTATTGCAAGTAGTGGTATCACAGGCATCATTGATGGCGCCACTGGATCTAATAGAAGTGTCAGTATCCGTCGTAGTCGCTTGGATAAATGCAGAGGCTGCACTTAGCTTGTCACTCGATGTGGCTGCTGGACTAACGCAGTCCAACGCAAGTGGTGTGGAAACGCTCGCGTCAACACAAGAAGAGGCAATTCCCGCGTCCACAGAGGCTGGGCTACAAATATCAGAAGAACTACTCGAAGTATTGTTGCATGTTAACGAATGAGCAGTATCAGCATTCTTGAGTGGTTGTTCGTTTGGCGAAACCTTGAAAAGCTGCAATGCCGGGCTAACTGGCTTCTCTCCAGCTAAGAACGTCAGTACGTTGCACTTAAATTCTTCATAAGATTTGACCTTCTTAATGGCCATCATTTTCCGAATGTCTTTCACTCCTATACGATCAACTCCATACTCCACGGAGTCCTTGGTCTTTGGACCACCACGCGGAATTTTGTTGGCTACATTTGATACGAAGATCGTTCTTTTGTCCCCAAGGCTATTCGATGTAGTAACGGAACTAGTAGCTGATGTAGTACCAGAGGAGGTGTCAACTCCAGTGACTGAACAACTATCAGCAAGTGATGTACCACTATTAAGGCACTGCTCTGTAGTCGAAGCCAGGCACTGGAGAGCAGTCCCGTCACTAGAATGTTCTAAACAATCACCACTTTCGGCATTTACACCAGTAATTCGATCATCACTGGTGTCATTGCAAGGAACTTTTTCACCTGCCGAACTTTCTTCGGTCTCTCGTTCGGAGCCTTCGTCTGCAGGAAGAAGTCCCAACTTGGTCAGAGCAAAGTTCATGGCCGCGATACAGTCGTGCGCCTTTTGGGACTTTTTCTTGCGCCTACGGAGGGGAGGAGGAGGCATGGCCCCCAAAGTGTCGTCGGCGGTACCGGCATGAACCCCTAAAGTGTCGTCGGCGGTGCCGGCATGAACCCCCAACACGGAGTCACTGGAAGCATCTAGGAATAAAAGAAGCCGTCGTGAACCACCAACAGTCACTGAAAGTCTCAACATGGAGTCACTCTACGAATAAACATGTAATAATGACTGGCACATGCATCGAGATATTTTTGCCAGCGACACGATCTTCATTAGCAGAAAGATACTCGTGATATTCGACAATGAGTTTAACTGAAATCAAATACGAGCAGAAGAAAGATTGGAGTATATTTAGAACATGAATAGAAGAAGTAGTAGATTACAGTACCGGTGCTCTTGAATTTCATGATACACACCTGGATCGAGGTCCTTCTCTCCCTCTTCAGCATTCGGGGACTTAAGTAATAGAGAGTAAGTACGTCCCTGTCGAATTTTGCTGGAAAGTCGACTCATGTCGACGAAGTGGCTCTCAGTCTCCGAGAAGACATAAGTATCCCCCAGACAGAGGGAGGGCTTCGGATCTCTTTCGTGGAACCCTCTGGGCAACTCTTTGCGGAGTCCCTTAGGTATTATTGGGGTTACTTTCATACGAGCACGACGACGGTGAGAGGGAGGCAGACGAGACCGAACGCTACCCGGGCGAATACAGTTCTGTTAAAACAGAAAACAGTTGATATGAGGAACTAATTTAAGGTATTCATACGTTTTGCAGCTCGTAAATTTCTTACCAGAAAATGTGCATCAAACCTCCTTATGCAGCCATTAGATACAAGTAACATTAAAAATTGGTAATTTGTTCATAGACAAAGGGTTAAAAAATTAAACTACACTTATAAACAAACTGTCATGAGGAAACGCAATTTGATGCAGGATGTCAACCGACCTGAATCATTTTTCGAAGCGACTGCGAGAAGGGGTAGTTGCCGGGCTTCTCTCCATCTTTGGGGGCTTGTAGAGGAGGCTGGTACTTCAAAACGGCTGCTTTCGCTCGCTGTTGATGGATGACCTCCCTTTCTCCCATGTCCATTGTGTTCCCGACTCCCTCGAAAGTCTTGGAGATGAATTTAGACTGTCTTTTTGGAAGAGTCCCTTCCAAAGGATCTTCAACTTTTTCGAGCGCGATTCCCACCTTTGGTTTTCTCCTAAATGTTGGGCTGAAGGTTCTATTGCAAAGGCCTTCATCTTTCGGCATTTTTTCAAACAAGAACGAGTCTTCTGCATCGATATTTAGTTTTCTGCGCTTGGAAAGGTTTGACAATTTCTCGTCGTTTTTAACTTTGGACTTTTTATATTTTTTGCCCACTCGAAAAGTTGAATCGTAGTGATAATTTTCGTCCTCGAGCTCAAGAGACTGGTCGGACGACGGTCCAATAGAAGGCGCCCAGACTTGGGACCGTTTTCTATCTTTAGATAGTTTTGTTGAGGCCACAGAGGAACTTGATATTTTGGATCGGAAAGCCGCGGCCACATTTGCAGCATCATTTACTTGTGAGCGATCTATATAAGATCCAAGTGAAATAGATTCACTAGTCAATGATGCATCAGAAGTTTCGGCCGTTTCCCTCAAACATTCAGAAAACGATTCAGTCCGCTGTTGTCGAGAATTTGGCGTTTCTTTCCCACTAAGCTCCGTCTCTTGAGGATGGGTTACTTCCTCAGGACAACGGGAAGACACGTCCGCTCCCTCATCCATTATTGAGTTGAGGGTAGTAAACTCGGCTCTTGAAGTCAAAGGAGACAGCGGATCAAAGCCAAGGAAGTCCAACGTGTCGAGCTCTACTGCATGCTGGTCCATGCTGCTGTGTTCTTCAGTGTCGAACTCTGCCTCTTCCTGGCTAGTGGCAGTTTGTTCTTTATTATCCCGCAGAGTCTCTTCCTGGAAATTGGGAGTGTGTTTTTCAGTTTCTAACTCCGCCACTTCCTGGCCAATGTGAGTGTGTTCATTGACATTTTGATTCTTGTTGCGGTGAGAGAAATCAACATGGTGGTTGAGTGACGCTTGTATGTGATCTGAAATCAATTTCTGATCAACCAAATCGTCCTTGGGTGCGTCAAAACCTTCATCACGGCCAATTGAAGCCTGTATTGGTTGGTCGGCAAAGTCTTGCATGGATTGGCCAGAACCACTTTTAAGGTCAGCTAAATCGTTCTTGCGTGCTTCTGTAAATTCACTTACAGGTGCTTCAATTCGTTTTTCTATAATTGAACAAAAAGATTCGGATGGGTTAAATTTCGTTAAAATTGGTGCGCGGGAGGTAACCGAATTGTGTTCGTGGGTGACGACGGCCAAAACATCATCACAGATACAAAGTTCGGTGACATCAGTCAGTTGGATACAGGGTTCTGCGGCATCCGTTTGGCGGACATTAGGTTCGTCGTAAACCATCTGTTGGTCACTAGGTTCGGCGACATGAGTCTGTTGGACGTCAGTTTCGGCGACGTTTGTCTGACGGACACCAGATTTGACGACATCAGTTAGTTGGACACCAAGTTTGGTGACACCCATCTCATGCATACCAAGTTCGGCGGCATCCATCTGGTAGATGCCAGGTTCGTCAGCATCCATCTGGAGGATACCAGGGTCAGCGGCATTCATTGGGTGGATATCAGGGTCGGCGGTATCCATTGAGTGGATACCAGGGTCGGCGGCATCCATCTGGTGGATACCAGGGTTGGCGTTATCCATCTGGTAGATACCAGGTTCGGCGTCATCCATCTGGTGGACACCAGGTTCGGCGGCATTCATCTGGTGGATACCAGGTTCGACGGTTTTAGTCAGTTGGACACTAAGTTCGACTGAATCCAATTCGTTGACACAAGGGTCGGCGGCATCCGCCAGAAGAGCACTAGGATCGGAGATTTTAGTCGAGGGGACATTAAATTCGGCGATACTGGTCAGTTGGTCTCCAGGTTCGGTGATATTCGCGACGACACAAGGTTCAGCAACATTCGTCTGGAAAGTTTGATTGGTGACATTCGTCGTGATGCCACCAGAATCGGAGGTATCAGTCTGTCGATCACATATTTCGGTGTACTCCTCATCGCGAATTGCAGGTTCAATTTGCTCAACTTCAGGGATCCCGATATCATATTCTTTGGCCTCACAGACTTGCTCATCATACCAACTAGTGGTTTCCAGGTTACCATCAGAATGGTCTAACGAATTGTGCAACTCTGTTCTGTCATCAGAGATGGCACCAGTACCCTCGGAATCGTAATCCCTAGATACTTGAATATCTGAGTCCAGAAAACCGGGGAATGACCCATCCGTAACTGTAATGCCATCAGCAGGCATATCAATCATGCTATCCAAGAGCAGAGCATTGCCACCAACGGAAGACATCTCTGTGTTACCATCAAAGGGCTGTCTATGATCCACAGATGATGTCTCTGTGATAACATCATGAGGCGTGTCAGTAATTTTATCAGATAGTGTTTCACTGATAATACCAACTGGTGAAATTTCAATGGAACCATCACAGGACGTATCAGAATTTCCATTAGGTGAAGCATCAGTGATACCGTTGGAGGGTTCATCATCAACATCTTCAGGAGACGTTTTAGCAACGCCAATATGTAGCAAATCATCATCGGGTATCTCCGCCTGCGCCTCGGTGCTACTGAGGGTGTCATCATCAGGTATCCCCGTCTGCGCCTCGTTGCTACTTAGGGTGTCATCATCAGGTATCTCCGTCTGCGCCTCGGTGCTACTGAGTGTGTCATCATCAGGTATCTCCGTCTGCGCCTCGGTGCTACTGAGTGTATCATCATCAGGTATCTCCGTCTGCGCCTCGTTGCTACTGAGGAGTGTCATCATCAGGTATCTCCGTCTGCGCCTCGGTGCTACTGAGTGTGTCATCATCAGGTATCTCCGTCTGCGCCTCGGTGCTACTGAGTGTATCATCATCAGGTATCTCCGTCTGCGCCTCGTTGCTACTGAGGATGTCATCATCAGGTATCCCCGTCTGCGCCCCGGTGCTACTGAGGTTGTCATCATCAGGTATCTCCGTCTGCGCCCCGGTGTTACTGAGAGTGTCATCATCAGGTATCCCCGTCTGCGCCCCGGTGTTACTGAGAGTGTCATCATCAAGTATCCCCGTCTGCACCCCGGTGCTACTGAGGGTGTCATCATCAGGTATCCCCGTCTGCGTCTCGATGCTACTGAGGGTGTCATCATCAGGTATCCCCGTCTGTTCCTCAGGTACATTAATGGCGTTGACTTCAGTGTTGGCGAGGCCTTCATCAGTCAGATGCAATTGCAGTTGAACATCTAGGAGAAAAAAGACATGTTCATGAAGTTTCAACTGGCGCTGAGAGCAGGAAAAGCGCTTTGTTAAACGTGATTAAATCATTCTAAAAAGTTCATTTCAGCCCATGCAAATTGTCAATTTCGTACAGCACTATAGTTAACAAACCAACTACAGAAGAGAAGAGTGACTATTAAACAGTTATTATAAGTACATGCACCACATAATTTCGACCCCTATGTGTTCTTAACCTTGTACGTGCTAAAGAAGAGGAGTAAATTGTAATATAACTTACCATCGGCGGCACAGGCAGCAGAAGACGGCAGCGAATCAGTGATGTCGGGATAAGTAGATGATGATGGAGAAAGCTTATTAGAGATATCAACTTCAGCATATGACGTTTTAGTGGTGCCAGGAGTGACAGATGGCAACAGCAGCTTATCAATAACACCGTCATGGGCAGATGATGAGAAGGACCTATCAATTGTGGAAGCACACTTTTTACTGTGCTTAGCAACCCTCATCTTTATTTTTCTTGGTTTTGACTCGAGTTTCATCAGCTGCAGGTCTTTACGTGCAATGGTCAGTCCGTGAGCTTGCAACAGACCTTGCAACGAAGCGGCACTCAACCGATACACGGCAACTTTTGGAAGCGCTTCCATTCCAGAGATACTTCTTATGGTACTTATGTTATCTTGACTAGTATCCAACAGACCAGCAGCAATCGGTACGTCAGGGACACATCTCACGTTATTACCCGTGACATCGTCCTTTTTCTCATTCAGTTCACAAGGTGAAGTACCAAGAGAGTCGCAATTGTTGGGAAGGATTGCATCGTTCCGCCGTCTAGATTTCCTTCTGGCTGAGCAGTCATTTTTGGAGTCGGACGAGCTTGATCTCGAACTTGAGGACTTCCTGCCTTCGCAAGAAGAGTGTTCCCGGTACGAATTTTGGGGCTTCTTGGACTTGGGACTGGGCTTGCTCAAACCCAAAAATGCTCGCCTCTTTCTCTTTGGACTGTTTTTAGGAGGAGGCGTGAATTCCTTCGATGCGCATACCTCGCGGAAGTGTGAAGTATCAACCACTTTTGCCACGGATATAGATGTTGAACCTTTAGATCTCTGCTGTGATACTCCTCTTGATACTTTACTGGCAATACGTATATTGTCAGACACAATAGGGCTCGCCGCGCTAGCACCACAGATATCACTGATATTTCGTCGTCTCGTAAGTGGTTTTGAATTCCTGGTAGAAACGTCAGCCACAGCAGTCGTTTTCTTAAGCTCAACGGTAAGCTCTCCTGACACCAGCTTGTTGATTCTGATCGTGACGGGATCTTTCTGCACCTCAATGGATTCAGAAGTAGACTTTGGTGTCGGTGAAACACTGACAGGTCTTGTGAGGCATTGTGCGTTAATGTCAAGAGCCGAGCCGGTTCCTGTTCCAGCGCTGGAGAGTTTCATGGAGTCCTCTAGATCAAGTTCCTCAAATTTCAAGATATTTTTCGAATCTATGTCATCTTGAGCTGTTTTGGAATATGGATTGTTGACACTTATCATAGGTTTACCTCGACTCGATTTTCTCTTATTCCATCTTGATCTTCCATGGTTCGACCTCTTTCGTCTTTTCGCCGTTTTACATTTAGTAGTTTCTTTATCAATTATCATAAGCACTCCACCAGAGGAAGGGTCGTTACAGTCACCACTTCTTTGGGGAGCCTCGTCAACACTCCTATTTATGTCGTCACCAACACTGTGGTTACGTCCACTAGTTTCTTTGGTTTTTTCAAGAGAAGAAGCTTCTGTTTCGGTAAGCTCAACTCTGTCATCCAAAAGTACACCGGCTCCAGCAATTTCAACGTGGCAAAAATTTTCATCGGCTGCCTCCTGGTCACCGTCAGCGCTATCGTTGTCATCGTAGAGGCCTGACAAGTCAGGGTTTGAGGTCTTACTAGATCTGGACAATCGGCCAAGACCGACGAAAACTGGTAAGGAAGTTTCGGCTTCGTCGTTAAATTCATAACAATCTTCTTTGGCTTCGGTAACATGGACTTTTTCTTCGAATATTGTACCATTCGGGTCGACCTTGGAATCATTTGTCTCAGTCAAGGATGCTGAGTCGACGGCAGAGATCTCTGTTCTAGCCGTTGAAACATTCGTGTTGAAATCAGAACGTGTCTTAATAGATGTAGATTCGAACTGCGCACAAGAGGTAGCAGAAGCTTTTGTACCGACACCAAAAGAATTAGTTGTGGTCGCGGCTGTATTCACTAATCCTTTACTACCACAAGAAGTTAATAGTTTCGATCTTCTTGTGGATCGCCTTTCAAACTTTCGCGTCCCGGTTTTGATTTCCCATTGATCTTTCCTGGTTTCATCGGAAGAACCTTCATGTAAAGGCAAATCTACACAGGGATTTAGAGGGCTTGAATCTACAGTGGCTGAGGGTTGAGTACAGACATCCTCTTCATCATATAAATTCCTATTGGCGTATGTTTGCGTGGAAGGATCTACGACAGCAGATATTTGGCACGGATGTGCATCAACCTTGGATGTAATTGATGAGCTAGCATTGTCAGAAATGCCATTGAATTCTAAACTGCGATTATATGTACTCTGAACTTGTCTTTTGGATCGACGATAATTTAGGATATTTCCATCAGCATCCTTCAACCCTATGCCTTTAGGACCATTTTTACGATGAATCCTAGAATAAGTTTTCTTCACACGATTTGCAAAAGCATTGGAACCTTCACTTGATAAGTCGTGCGTGCTATCATCATCTTTAGAAAACCCTCGAATACACATACTATCTTCTTGTGACTCAAGAGTATTGGTACCTAAACACGTTTTGATGCACGGATCGATAACACGATTAACTAAGGGTTCAGCAATTGGACGATTGAACTCTTCTGTATCCTCCCGAATTGAATCAATTTCTGAATTACCTTTGCTGAGAGGATTATAACTATCAAAATTGTTCTCTGCCTGTGCAACTGTAAGGTTTTCACTCACGGGAGACGAGCCCTCCCTTACATAACCTGCAATATCGCATCCAGCTACACTGGACGAACCATCGTCAAGTTTTCGGCAAGTCGAAGAAGCGGAACTACTCTTAGGTACGGTCGTCAAACGACATCGAAGAATCATTCGCTGAACAGGTTTCTTCTCCAACACATTGAGATTTTTCCTGCTCTCAATTGAAGTATCGTAATCATGGTTCACGGAAATGTGATCTTCTCCCAGAATTTCCTTACCATTTTCAGGACTACTTTTTTCACTTCCAAATTTATGATCGACTTCAGGAACATACTCTTGATGGCCTATAAGTTCAGAAACAGAAGTTCCATCGACAACCTTGAAACAAGATGAGGTTGAGATTCGTTGATCGTTTGAACAAATATCGTCTTTTCCATCGGTGCCCGGAGCGTTGATAAAGGAATTCTCAGCACTACTTACAACAGGATAAACTTCATTGTCCATAGTAAACAGAGTCGAAGATTCAGACACGTTTATTTCATATTCATTTTCGTTATTTGATCTTCGAATAGAATTTTTCATGTCCAAATTTGAGTTCACACCTAGCTCCCGACAGTTGCTTGTTTCCTCGGAACGAGGCTCGTTTCCAAAATGGTCGCTAGTTTCACATGTCAAGCTTTCTGGGCAAGTTTCATCGTGGCTCCCGTCTTCTGCATCAGAGGACAAATTCAGCACCAGATCAACTTCGTCTGATGTCTCCAAAGTTGGACGCTCCTCAGCTAATGGTGGTTGTGACCTCTCGAAAACAACTTCAGAATTTGGTAAATTATTATAAGTATTATAAGTAGAAGGATTGTCATTAAGACCATCATGAGAATATCTTTCTATGCTAGCACTGTTTCTATAGAATGGGCTCTCTACTCTACTGTTGGCGCACGGCGTAGTATTGATGATTCTATTACTGGATAACAATGTTTGCATTGCCGTTGGCGAAACGTTTGCTTGAACTAAACTATCGCACAAACGGCCGGTACCTTGATTCGGCAGAATCAGTGTTCCAACGCCACAAGGCAGTTGAGAACCAGCACTCGAGACAGTAGTAAGCTGAGGCATTGCACTAACGATAGGAGTCAGTAAAGGTCTTGGATTGACGCTAGATGTTGCTAAAGGCCCTGAAACTATTCCAGAAACAACAAGAGATCCTGAACCGATTCCAGATACAACTATAGGTACAGGACCAATCCCAGGTGCTGGTACGGGAATCGTAGCTACACCAGATGAAAGAGGAGGTCCATTTCTATTGGTATAAACAAGTTCGCCAGTTTTGTCTATAACAGACATGATGGGATCACAAGAATTGGAACTGCTAGCGTTTCCAGCGTGCGCAAATGTTTGGGGAGGGTTGATAAAAGGTTGTGTTCCCCTAACTTTAAAAAAAGCTGGATTAGAATTAACGACATCTTGACAGAGATTTACACCACCAGAGTGAGGAGTTAGAACACGCTGACTGGTACTAATGACGCTTGGGCCCAGATTTACGACCTCAGGGTTTTTATTTACGGCGTTAACATTTTGATTTATGACTCCAGAATTTAGGTTCACATTAGGAGCAGGATTAACTGATATTCTTTTAATCAAAACCATCTGGCCTGTGTTGGTAAATCCTATGAACTCACCGGGCTTGTTGGTAAAATCTGACAAGTTTGGGCGGGCTTCAGACACACAGGTCTGATGAACCGGTTGAGAGAGAGTGACAGCTGTACTGTTATTATTGTTGCCAGTAAGATTAAGATAAGAGTTGGGCCCGAGTTTAGCAGGTGACACCTGACCTGGTATGAATTTCGTAGTGTTGGTTGCGAGTGAATTTGGGACAATGACAGAACCTGTGAGCACTGTATTTGTAGGGAAAGAGCTTTTAGGCTGCGAAGTCGAAGTCACATCAAAGCAGAGATTCGAATGAGGAGGCCGACTGTCTTGTCCATGGGCGGGAGTGTAGCCATCCAGAGTCAATGGATTTCCATTGTGTGACAAAACACTTTCTCCCTGTGATGAAAGATTTTCGCTTTGAATAAAAGAACCGTTTTGGTTCGCCGAATTAATTAATTCTACTCGGCCTCTTCTTCCTCCTGCTGGAGTGCCTTGTTCGTGTGACAGAGTATTATCAGGAATAGGCATTACTTCTGTTTTCAGCTCGCAATAATTCACTCCACTCTTTTGCATAAACTGCGTTCGGTGAATAGCATCATTGTTAATCACTGAGGTAGATGACGAGGGCACACCACCGACAACAAGACCAGGGTTGAGGATCATCAACGAAGGGCTGGTTGTGATAACTTTAGGGGACGTTATGACACCCGGATTCACCACAAGAACTGACTGCTGTGAGCGAAACCCGGGATTGATTTGTAGTCCGACAGGTCCGGTTTGTGAGAAACCACATTGCCCGGTGGACATAGGAACACTCAAAGAAACAGCTGGTGACAAATTAGCTTGCCCAGTGGTCATGACCACCTTCAATGGTAGAGCAGTTGACGAACCACTAGAACAATTAGGCACTGAAACTTCCAGGGGATACACTGACCCAGAATCGGATACTGAAATGGATGGAAGAGAGCTCATGGAAGAAATAACACCATTGGATGGCATTAAAGGTTCAGGTAACGAACTGGATGAGATGGCCGTGGCATTGGACAGCGAATAACTTGTTGAGGGAATGTATAATGAATCAGAGGGCTTCGTTTCATGAGATGAAATGAAAGTGCTTTGATGAGCGTCCATACAAGGAAGAGCTGATGAACTAGTAATCCATACCGTGGTAGGAAGAGAAGCACTAGAACACGTTGTCTCTGGAGACTTGTTTACACTCTGCGAGGAGGCAGAAAAATACATCTTAGTTACTGGGCTTTCTACTTTGTACTGCGAGTCGAAATTTTCGGCAGTAAAAGCATTCGTAGAACAATCAGCTTGGAGACTGAGCTGTCCTGTATCTAGAACGGTTTCATGTTCAGTAGTAAAGTTCTGCTGCAATTTTACAGGTGACTGAACATCACTACCAGTAGAAGACGATTTGAAAATGGAAAAACTGTTGACTCTACCCAAGGTTTCAGCGGGTTCTGTTTGGGTCAATGGGTATTTGGTTGTGTTATCATTTGGACTCAAGATGTATTTGTTTGAGCTATGAACTCCATGCTCCGAGGATGTTGACTGAATTAGGGTTGATTGCGAGGCCACTGGTGAAGTAATCACCCCGATATGATGAGGGGCAAGGCTCATAGGATGCAAATCCGGTGAAACAAGGATTTGAAAAGGCTGAGGACTAATGTGATTCATTTCTAGAGGTTTGACAAGACTTGGTTGAAAAAAGGGAGAAAAATTTGTAGGCTGAGTAACCAATTGATCAGATCCTTGGGAAAGATACTGGACATTTTCAGGTGAGTTAAGCAGTCCACTTTCCTGTGATAAAACAAGTTGTTTTCCCTCCGCCCCTAATGTCTGCCCGACCGCACCACATACATTTGATGGAGCACCGTTTGCTGGCACAACTTGTAAGTACCCAGAACTTCTAGCTAGAACGGGCACTTGCTGAGTGCATGGTAAGCTTTCTGATGTTAAATTCTTCGATGGTAACAAATTTCCAGTGCCATGCATTGATGATTGAGAGAAGCTGCCTTGATATTTGGAAAATGTAACAGAAGACGAAGTTATGTCCGGAAGACTGACGTTACTGATTTCTCGTATATCACTGGAAGAACTGGTACTCGAGATACCAGGAGCCGATGCGGAGGTAATTAAGGTCCCAGGGCAAGAAGACAAGGTGTCTGAAACATGCCTCTCTTGAGGCTTTCTGATAATGGAGACACTGGCCATGTTGAAGGAGCTGGGGAGGTTGTATGAGGGAACCCTGATCACCTGAGTCCGTGTAAGCGTCATCGTATTGCCTCCCACCAACTTTGGGGCTGTAAGGCGGTTGTGAATGGGCTGTGGACTCCCCTGATTATGGACTACGCTCACGAAATGGTTTTGTTGATGACTAAGACTGGCTGAGTGGTTCTGTAAACTTGAATTGTTGAGCGGATGCGTGAGATTTTTTGGACCGGCGTTGAGTTGGTTAACAGGATAGTTTTTTAACGGGACCGTGTTGTTTTGAGGAATAACAGCGTTACACGCAGCTTCCCGTTTTATTACAACCATTCCGCTATTACGTTGGAGAGACGTTAGCATGCTGTCCACACTCATTTTGGAAATGCTACTTCCTGTAGTACTAATTGGATACACAGCACCGTGGATTGGAACGGAGTTAATTGAAGCTGGCTGAGCAGTTATGTCAGTACACGGAATAACTTTGTTGTGGCTGCTTTTCACTATGATACTGCAATTCCGAATTGTCCCTTGGGCAATTTGACTTTGCAAACTATCTTTGTTGGAAGACTCTAGGTTGGAACTGCAAGGAACTGGAGCAAGATTTGACGATCCTGGAATTGAATTGGAGGATGTTTGAGAATACATCGAGTTCATCTTTTGCTGAGGTGTTGGCTTCGACATCCTGAATAGTGATGAATGGAAGTTCGGTCAAACAATCAACACACAATTTGTTGGCACATTAGATAACATGTAGCATCAGCATTGCATAGTTACATAATCGAAGGAATTTCTTCCTCAAAAGATTCAGGCAATAAAATACAATAATGCTTGAATACGGTTATCTAGTTTCTTTTAGCCAGAGAAGTTACACGAATCAAGCTTTCAAAATTACTAAAAAATTTAGCAAAAAATCTTGTAAATCACATCAAGTTGTTCAATCTTGTCATTAAAGTTAAACAATTAATTAAAATTCAGTGAATCTTGATTCTCTTTCCTGCCATTTACACGTGAAAATGTATGCTGCCACAGCCGCTACTTTATATTTTACGGTGACATTGACAAGTCACCTTAAGGCTTCTCACTTCGTATCTCGACAAAAATACGGTAGAGGTTGGTTTTCATTCTTTCATTTTCCAATTTAGATGAAAGCATGTCATCTGAAGACGTCGTTATCTTTATATAAAGTTTTTTATCTATACATTTACAATTCAGCTGAAGATTGAAGATCTTACTCCTTGTCCAATTACAAGTAAACATCTCAGCCTTGGTTGCACATTTTTCAATCTTATTTAT
The DNA here is from genome assembly GCF_000764305.2 of Hyalella azteca. NCBI lineage: Eukaryota > Metazoa > Arthropoda > Malacostraca > Amphipoda > Hyalellidae > Hyalella > Hyalella azteca. The sequence goes on along the minus strand of NW_025945755.1, from coordinate 36,328 downwards.
AGGTGAGCACATAAGAAGTCTAACTCACTGATTTTCTTCCTTATTTACAAGCAACTTATTTTCATTAAAATTCGAGTAAATTCTTTCAAAGCTCATTTACACTTTGCCTTCCAAAGTTCATATAAACTTTTGTTTCCTTCAAAGTTCAAATTAATTACTTTCTTTTCAAAGTCCACTCATACTTTTCCTTTCGACGTTTGTGCAAAATTTTCCTTTCAAATTCAAATAAATGCTTTTCCCGTCATATTTCATATAACTCCTTTCCCTTCAAAGTTTATACAAATATTTTCCGTTACACACAGATGACTGGAATAAGTAAACATTATTCCTTCAAGATCATTGTTCATAATAAAGAGATACTGAAGTAAAAATCAGATCTGTTTACACGGAGATTCATATACAAGAACTACTGTTATTTTAGAGAGCTAAGGACCCTGTGCGCATGTTAACATTAGCTTAGCCTGAAAGAGAAGTTAACAAGAGAGTGATAAGTAAGCACAGAAACAAAATCGGTGATACAAAAGACATGGATAAATAAAAAGATTTAGAATTAAACATTAATCCTTTAGATCATTACTCTTAATTATTATACGACGAGTTTAAAGTATCGCTTCACCAAAAACGTCTCTATTATCTATTAGAACTTACCTACTTTACCAGAAAACATGGTAACATGTTTTTCTTTACCAGAAAACATGGCCCCCCCATTTGCGATACCGTGGAGTAGTACGGTCGCTATGCCGCGACCGTATCCATCAGGAAGTGGTCTACCGCAATGAGGGTCGTATTGTTTCTACGTAGCCGTACTACGGTGTTTGTTCCGTAGCTGAAGTCTCGCCTCTTTAAAGAGATCTCACGTTCCGCATGGCCGTACAATTGTTAACGGTCATATTTCACAATTGTTGTGATGGCTTCTACTTTATTGACGTTGTTGTCAGCTCGTGGCCGTGCTGCTGCAGCTTTGTCTAACCGTACTCCCGACGTTACTTGAATGGATCGTCGCCTTTATAATCACTGCACGTATGGTTATTTTACGTGTTGTTACGAGCGCCAGTGTATTTATGTAGGCCGTATGGAATTGTATAGAAGTCATGATGGATTGCATGTAGTAGATAATCAATGCCCTTGTATTTACAGCCAGGAATCGTAGTTCTCGAAGCTTATCGCACGGCCGTTATTTCTTGAAACCGCTGGCACCTGGTCTATGGCCGTCACCGACGTCCGCAGAACAGCCGTTAGACCATGCGTGACCGTATAGCTACCAAGAACCTCCTAGCCACTACACAGTCTGCCCTATGCCCCCTTTGTAGACGATACATCCTGGGCACCGGCTCTAGGCATTCAGTCGGCGCCGTCGGGTGTAAACAAACTCGCCCTCGCGGTCTCGGTCACTACTCACTACCGTCCTACACACTACGTACGGAGCTTGATCCCACATTCGTAGCCTAAGACCAGCGGTTTGAGTTAATTTATTCCAACAATCACTTAATAACTTAGATAGGTAATTTATTTAGTTTTCCCTCAAATTTGTCTATGCAGGAAGTCAGAGACACTAGCGGCTTAGGAGACAAGGTGGTCAGTGGTGGTCAGACACTAGCGGCTTAGGGGACAAACTAGTCGCTTAGGGAACAAGGTGGTCAGACACTAGCGGCATAGGGGACAAACTAATGGCTTAGGGGACAAGGTGGTCAGGGACACTAGCAGCTTAATGGACAAACTAGTGGCTTAGGGGACAAGGCGGTCAGACACTAGCGGCTTAGGGGACAAACTAGTGGCTTAGGGGACAAGGTGGTCGGACACTAGCGGCATAGGGGACAAACTAGTGGTTTAGGGGACAAGGTGGTCAGGGACACTAGCGGCTTAGCGGAAAAGGTGGTCAGACACTAGCAGCTTAGGAGACAAGGTGGTCAGATACTACGGTAGCAGCTTAGGGGATAGGGTGGTCAGAGACACTAGCAGCTTAGGTGACAAGGTGGTCAGAGACACTAGCGGCTTAGGGGACAAGGTGGTCAGACACTAGCGGCATAGGGGACAAACTAGTGGCTTAGGGGACAAGGTGGNAGGGGACAAGGTGGTCAGAGACACTAGCGGCTTAGGTGACAGATTGAACATCAATATCACGGGTTGGTTTCACTGGAGGATTAGGAAAGAAATTAATGATCTTTTCAATCATTGTAAAATTCCAATTAGTTTTAAAAATCACAAACAAATGAAGGAGATAATAAAGTGAAGTATGTTGGGATTTAGTGCTGCAATTCAGTCACAAGCTTGTTATGAAATTGTTTCAACATTTAGGAAAAAATACCCTTTATTTCGTAATAATCAATTATAAAAACATTAACAAGATTTGCAGAGAGTGCTTAAAACAAAATCACAGTTTTAACATCAATATATCTTCTCAGTTTTACAGCTAATTAGGTCCAGAATCCCAATCTGAACATAATAGTATTTGTTAACAAGGCAGAGTGCGGTAATCTAAACTCTTGAAGACAAGTGTACAATTATTGTACATTGTACCATTCTTATCACATGCTGGGTCCTAACATGAATAGTTTCATATAGTTTATCTTACTTTGCATACAAAACAATTAAATTAATTGCTCTTTTGCAGGAAATTTTAATTTTTGTATCAAAAATAAAATGAGAAAATTTAGAATGATGAATATTTTTTGTTCAGTTAAAGATATGTTGTTCCAGTGTCTATATAAAAGCACGTTTAGTCAGGGAGAAACCTTTGGGGTATTCTCTAGGATATACAATGAATACACCAAATAAATTGAGAATGAGATTATACAATAACCTATTAATCTACTTTATATGTAAAGTTATTCTTTATCTATTTGAGTACAATATTGCAACCAATATTTTGTAAGATTATGTCATCATAATGCAACATCATTGCATGTAAAACTTGCTTCAGTGTCCACCCCAACTAATTAGTATTATGGTCAGTGCTACCTAGCAACAGTAGTGGAGTACTGGTAGATGCCTAAGTATAGAATATGTCTGATGGTAGCAGAGGTGGGGCACTATGTATGATGGCAGAGGTGCCTAAATGGGTACACAAATAGAATAACAGGGGAGACAATGAGTGTTGTATGTGTGATGAGGAAGTGAAGGAAACCTCAGAGTGTAAGAAAATAGAAGAAGTGGACTGCAGTGATTGAGCTGTTGGAGAAGCAACTGTGGCTGTGGTTGAGAGTGCAAAACATAAGTTGGGGAGGATGAGGTGGCTGAGAGAGATGGCAAAAGAAGTCTAGGTGATATTAAAGCCATAAAAATTACCAATAACCAAACCAAGTATTAATAATTGAAAGCTCATTTCAGTATTTATATAAATTTTTCATTTCAATGTATTTTAGTTTTGCACCATGTTAGGGATGATAGCTCTAGTGTCTCATATGTAATAGTAAATACATTTTTTTTCAATTGATTACATTTTAGCCTTATGGCCATTGGCTGAATGTACATTTTGAATATATGAGCATGAACAATCTTTCTAAATGATGCAAGAGCTCAACACGAGGTATCCAAGCCTTTAATTAATTTCAGCCATGGAAACATATATGCATGTAAAAACTTTAATTGAATAAGACCCCATAAAATCCCTTAATTAAATTTTAATTTCATGTCAAAATACTTTTTAAATTAAAAAAGTTCCTCCCATTCTCAATTAATTATCAATTATTTTAGCATATTTATGAACTAAGTTTCAATAATTAACTATAACCTAAAGATATTAACCTATTTTTAACAAGTATTAATGGAATACATACATACCCATTTTGCATATGTGATCACAGTTAAACACATATATAGATGCAGAGTGCCAAATATTTAATGATCTTGGGCAACACTTCAGCATAAAATTCTATGTCTTCAGAAGATCTTGCTAACACCTTTCTTGACAAATATCTATTTAACTTTATTTTTGACAAGAAATACTTAAGGTTTAGACAGTTCTGGCAACAAATCCTTGATCATTTTGATAACATTTTTGGCCTAAAATGCCGATTTGAACTGGCTGAGAATATATTTACATTTCCAGCTGTGTTAATATGTACACACAGACTAATATGTACACACAGACAGCAAGATTCCAATGTATTAACAAATTTTTTTGAAGCTGTTAGTGTAATTAAAGAAATTAATTTTTAGCTTGAAAAATACATTTAAAACAAAAACATAAATATTTTCCTACTGTTTAGATGCAACTATACTTGCTATGATGCTATCTGATCATTCTGATTGGACCATACTACCATAAAAAATAAGTCAACAAATTTACGATGTCATAGTAGGATGATAGTAACATGAATTGGAAAAACTCTTAACTGCTATCGAAAACTTGTGGCCAAAAAGTTGCACATTTTTGATAAGCTAGTAAATTGCAATCAAGCATTGCAGCTAAGATTGTACAATTAATAACATCAAATAAAAGATAAATCCTCTTGCAAAAACATTGCAGCTCTAAATTTGGCAGAAAATTCAAGGATTTAGTTCAATAGTTGTGGCTCATGAATTAGATTTATTTCAGGCCTAATTGTGAACAGAGAACATTAAGAAAATTTCATGATTTTATTTTTCTAACATGTATGTATATACAACAGCAAAAATATTTAAAATTTGTCCAGAGAATTACATTTCAATTGCACATCTTAGACCGACCTAAAATAAATAGCAAAGGGCGAGAAAGTCTTGCAGTCGAGAGACTACAGCCACAAGAACTGAGACCTCAAGAACGTTACGCTTTCAGTGATCACATTTATTGAATTAAAATAGGCGCTTGTATTAAATCACTCACACATTCATTCCTATATAAAACGTGAGAAATTGTCCACAACGGTGAAAAAAATATACATATATTTCACCCATTTCCACCTCAGGCCGAGAACACCGCAAGAGCCCCGTAGAAACAACACGTAAATGGGATAGAACATGGCAACAAACAGCTGCCTGCTCGAACACTCCTCTCTCACGCTAGGATTCAACTCCTTCAAGCCAAGCGATATATCATAAAGTTTAAAACACGGGATTTATTCACAGCAATACCTAAAACGAAAAACTTAGTCAACAACAAAAACCATATTACCGACCAAAACAAAGTATTTTACAACACAGAAATCGAGCGAAAAAATGCAGCACCGGCACGCCACACACCACGACAATGACGACACTGGCACTGGCGAGTTGAAGCAAAAAGTGCAAAACAAGTTGCCGTCTTACCCTGTATCTAAATTCGCTTTGAATTTTAGATAAACTTCATGTTGCATCATGATTAAAAATAAATAAATAAAATCGAATTCAGTTATTTGATTGAATGATTAACATTGCTCATCCAGAAATTCTTGTGAAAAAAAAAATGCTACGTTCAAACATGTCGAAAAGACGCCTAGTACCTAAACACTTACAGTTACGGGTCAACTTTGATAAATTAGTAATTTTTTAACAAAGGGTAAATAACAAGTCCAGTTATTTAGTTCTTACAAATTTAAACGGTATAATTTTAACAAAAATACCTCAACTAAATTTAGGTTCGTAAAATCGATATTACCAGTAGAGTTTTTTATGTTCAAGCAAACCGCAAGGGCCTCCTCTTGTTCAGCCCCAGCATTTCATCAATTCCTTGTGCCTAAAATCCACAACCACACATGCCATGAAATATAGGCAGCTGTCATTAAAAATAATTTGTGATAGCTGATAAATATCGATCTCGTGTATATGTACTCGACGTACATACATCACACTCGCAGTAGGGAATGCTGAGTATTGGAATATCAAAAAAACGAAGACTACCAAAACCAAAGATTCTAGGAGGTTACATGGAAATTGCGAGCTTTTTCGCTTTAGGCGTCATTATCATTGCTGGGTTTAGTTTCATATATACATATGGAATGAAGGCCAAATTGGTTATGTCGGAGCACTACTAAATGATCAGCATTTACAACATTCATTTTCATTACCTGCTTTGAGAAAGAAGTGTTTAATAGTTGATATATTTTCATCTTAAAAGTAGATGCGCAGAACGTTCGCGATCCTACCGTCACGCAGCGTCATGCTGAGTATCGGCAAGATGGAGGCGATGTAGCGTGTCCCTGATATGAGCAGGTCAGCTTTAGCCGACCAACCATCTCACCAGCGTGTGCGTGTGTGCGTGTGTACCACTCGTAATCTCTTTGTGTGTGTATACACACAGCTACTGACGTCCATGACAGCCGGTGTGTGTGTGCGTGTGTACGTGTGAACGGAAATCCTCCGAAGCAACAGACCGGCGGCAGGGAAGTCATGTTTGGCGGGGGGGTTTTCTTGGGTGAAGGGGTTTCCCCCCATCCTGCCTTAGGGTGGGGGTACTTTTTAGTCCTTGATTTTCACCAAAATTCGACGCGGCCCCTGAACTCTCAGGCCGCCTCGCTTTGTGTGAGGCCCTGAGGAGTGTGGAGTGGAGGGGGATGAGGAGGGGAATGTGGCCGAGAGGCGGATGGTATAAAATATAAAGTGGAACAGAAGATGATTGGAAGTTTTGAGAGGGAGTGTGGAGGGATGTCTGGAGATGGAGTGTGGAGGGATGTTTGGTTGGAAATGGAGTGCGGAGGGAAGTTTGGATATGGAGTGTGGTGGGAAGGTTGGAGATGGAGTGTGGACAGTGGAGGGAAGTTTGGAGATGGAGTGTGGAGGGATGTTTGGAGAGGGAGTTTGGAGGGATGTTTGGAGATGGAGTGTGGCGGGATGTTTGGAGACGGAGTGTGGAGGGATGTTTGAAGATGGAGTGTAGAGGGAAGTTTGGAGATGGAGTGGGGAGGGATGGTTGGAGACGGAGTGTGGAGGGAAGTTTGGAGATGGAGTGCGAAGGGAAGTTAGGATGGAGTGTGGAGGGATGTTTGGTTGGAGATGGCGTGTGGAGGTATGCTTGGAGGAGGAGTGCGGAGGAGAAAATGCAGGGAAGTGTGGAGAGTGGCGAGCGGAAGTGTGAAAGGAGTGGAGACTGGAGGGGAAGGGTGGAGGGTAGTGTGGAGGGAGTCCGCTGATAGTAGTAGGGCAGCTTTAAGTTGATACCGAACGCCCATGGGGGACTGGAGGGGCGGGGGCGTTGTGGTCGTGTCGTCTCATGTAACAACCTAACTCCCGTCTGTGTTCTCTACTCGTTCCTCTACTTTGTGCTCTACAGTCTACATGCACCACTAGTGTAACTCCTGTCTTTCGTTCCTCTACTTTGTACTCTACATACACCACTAGTGTAACTCCTGTCTTTGTTCTCTACTCGTTCCTCTACTTTGTACTCTACATTCACCACTAGTGTAACTATCGCCTTCGTTCTCTACTCGTTCGTCTACGTCTGAATGCACCACTAGTGTGTGTCTCTACATGCACCACTAGTGTGTGTCTCTACATGCACCACTAGCGTGTATCTCTACATGCACCACTAGTGTGTCTCTACATGCACCACTAGTGTCAAGGCAGAAATGGTAATGACGTTGGAAATTATGACTGTCCATCTTGTTTGTCTGACTCTAGATAGTCGTCAGATGATGAGATGGATCAGTGGTTCACATATAAGGGCCGCACCTAAATGGGTGAAATAACGAGAAAAATGCACCATACATATACAGCAGAACGCAGCTTAGGTTGAAGCGTAGACGGTTGGCATGCCTGCTCTCAGTGTTGCCGAAGTTACTTATGACGCAGTTCGAGCAATGGCGGAGCTTACTGAAATTTCTGCTATTTTCCTCGTGGTTATCAACGTAGACACGTGTAACACTGCAGGGAATAACATTTTCACGACAAGCTATTGGAACTAAACGGTGGATAAAACCACGCTATCAGGAGAAATTAATTCGTCATAACTGTGGCACACATTCCTACCGACAGCGTCGAGCGCCGGGGACGTTGCGACAGAGGATGAAAAAACATCACCAGAAATCATAATATGGGGTATGAGCATTTCAGCATGAGCCAATTTAAAGTGAACGGATAAAAACGTTACGCGAATGGTGATCATTCATTATTGATAAGAACAGGATAGAAGGTCAGATAGTAGATAGTCTTATCATGCAGGATAGAAAGGGGTGTATAGATGTGACTGCACGAACAAGGCCTGTCTCTTATACACATCTCGATGTGTATAAGAGACAGCAATNACGACCAAACCGCCTTACGAACGTCCTCCCTTACGACCAAACCGCCTTACGAACGTCCTCCCTTACGACCAAACCGCCTTACGAACGTCCTCCCTTACGACCAAACCGCCTTACGAACGTCCTCCCTTACGACCAAACCGCCTTACGAACGTCCTCCCTTACGACCAAACCGCCTTACGAACGTCCTCCCTTACGACCAAACCGCCTTACGAACGTCCTCCCTTACGACCAAACCGCCTTACGAACGTCCTCCCTTACGACCAAACCGCCTTACGAACGTCCTCCCTTACGACCAAACCGCCTTACGAACGTCCTCCCTTACGACCAAACCGCCTTACGAACGTCCTCCCTTAGGGCCAAACCGCCTTACGAACGCCCTCCCTTACGACCCAACCACCTCACGAATGTCCTCCCTTACGACCAAACTGCCTTACGAACATCCTCCCTTACGATCAAACCACCTCACGAATGTCCTCTCTTACGGCCAACCGCCTACGAACGTCCTCCCTTAGGGCCATACCACCTTACGGACGTCCTCCCTTACGACCAAACCACCTTACGGACGTCCTCCCTTACGATCAAGTGACTTACGAATGTCCTCCCTTGCGACCAAACCACCTCACGAATGTCCTCTCTTACGGCCAACCGCCTTACCGAAATCATCAACCGCCCTTGATGATTTTCTAAACATGATATTCTCCGTTCCTGGATACCATCATGGTGTTTCATCAGCTCTCATGAAAGAAAGCGGACGTTGCGGATGAACGTTATTCATGCATTCTTCGGGCACTATAATATGCAAATTTTCCAACTCATATCCTCATCACTAAAATGCTCCATGTTTTTAATTGCCAGGTATGGCGCGCTACTTCAAACAATCTTCCGAGCATCACTTGTTAAGCTGCTACGTACTGTCTTATGACATTAAAATGTGGAATGAATTTCGTTGAGCGGAGTGACGTATAAACTCTGAATTGCAGGAGAAGCTCCGAGTTGGACGCCAAGATAGTGCATGCAATTAATATTAGTTCAAGGGGAAATAGAAAGTAATTTTAATCAATGAATAATAAGGGTTGCTAAACAATTCCAACATTTCACCCTACGAGTAAAATTAAATTTCCCCGAAGATGTGGATTGTGGGTCTTCTTCGGTATCCCCTAAAAAAGTTGCATGTCTTCAGCAATCTCGCATGAAGAGCGTCGCTTTGTTTGAACGAGAAAATCACTGTAACGCATTAAAAAAATAATTAAATTTAAACAGGTTGATTAATGTTGATATCTACGAGAATGTTTTGAATATGAGCGGGTGTTGTTAAGGTGCTTCTTATGGTAGCAGTAAGATAAATAACACACCATGCACGGATGGACCTTCACTGGCAATGTTAAATAATCTGTAATCTCATTTTCGTAAAGAAGATTCACGTAGCATTTTTGTGTGACCTTCAGGCACCAGTTTTCCTTAATTGTACCGTAGCTTACCTGACAAAAGACTCTGCAACAACATGGATCTGCCTCGATCAGTACCATGTACCATGCAGTACCAAACCTTTACAGTACCATGATCAGTACCAACCCTGCAGCATGCAGGGTTTCCAGATTTCCTAAAAACGGCTAAATCCAACAACAAAAAAAGGCCTTTAACTAAATATAAACTAGTATATTTGTTGGTTCCGGCGTGAAAATTCCATCTCTTTTTCTCAGTTTTTAAATTTCAATTAGGAAGTACCCCTATCATAAATTTTAGCCGGCCAACGCAAATGAAAAAAAATTAACCACGGTATGTATTTGTCTGGAAAAAACCTTCTGGCAACCCTGTCCCCTGCCGGTGCTGTTGCACCATCATCACCATGCCGGTGCTGTTGCACCATCATGCATTAGTCCGGTGCTGTTGCACCATCATGAATAAAGTCCATAAATTGCAAAGTTACCATTTGTAGAGGCTCCAGAAATTCTAGCATGCAGGATTTCCAGATTGCCTAAAAACGGCCAAATCCGAGAACAAAAAAAAAAAGGCCTTTAACTAAATGTAAACTACTATATTTCTAGTGTCCGGCGTGAAAATTCCATTTCTTTTTCTCAGTTTTTTTATTTCAATTAGGAAATACCCCTATCATAAATTTTAGCCGGACAACGCAAATGAAAAAAAATTAACCCCGGTATTTGTCTGGAAAAAAACTTCTGGCAACCCTGTCCCCTGCCGGTGCTGCACATTATATCAGTAATCGTGAACTAATGTTGCACCATAACTGGTGCCGGTGCTGTTGCACCATCATGAATAAAGTCCATAAATTGCAAAGTTACCATTTGTAGAGGCTCCAGAAATTCCTAATTTGTGGGTATGGTAATGACTGCATAAATGAGTTGTCCTGACTCATCATATATACGAATACACTCGCGGAACTCCGCCATACAATTACGTACGTCGGACGGCTTCTCAAGCTAAATCTTGCCTATCATAGACGATAAATTAGCCGCTGCGTGCATTTATAACAAATATTCGTATTTATACGTACGTAGAAGCACAAATACGTATAAATACACGTATTGTAATGGTAGAGCCCTGATATCAGATTGCAAGTGCGCTAGTATATACATAGACTATAAATGCACTCTTTGCTACATTGTGTCGTTACATATTGGTACAATCTATGGCAACTTATCTACTCTACTTGAAAATGTGAAGGAATCTTTTGTACTTTTTTACAAGTAATAGCTACATGTTTTGGACGAACAAAATATATATATGATTGGACTGATGACTTAAAAGATACCCGTTGCTGCATCAGAGACTGAAGTATTTTTAAGACAAATATACATAGTTGTACGTATTTACTAGGGCAGTCGTTGTTGAATTGAGGGTAAACGAATGATCCATCAATTTTCCGAGAGATATAACGGTGTGAAAGAACTAATAAACTTAATCGAAATCATATTAAATGAATCACTTAGAATAATGAACAAGTTATATTATCCGAATAATGGCACAGTTTCTTCGTGTAGCACTGATACGTCCTTTTCCGGGCCAACTTGGTCAAAAGGACCCATGCTATAGGGGTGAAAAGTTCATCACCGTCTGGACAAAGTTACACCCAATTTCTCGAGTGTATTTGTGATCTATGTGCGGGAGAATGTAAATCAACTGCACAATTATGATATTAACTTATTGAAAAAAGAATTTAACACAAATCATCGATTATAAATAAATTTCTTCATCATTTAACAAAATCATAGTTACCAGAGTCCCGATATATGTGTACAGAGACTATATAGACAAATTGTGTCTTACTTATCCCAGCACGCACTTAGTCAACGAATCCCTATCCTAAAGTTCAGGTATAGAACCAATACTAATAATATTATTAGTCAGGTGGCGCTTAATATCGCCACCTGACGAAATTGAACTTGTGCATCAACAACTTCATCAAAGTCTTCGTCCAAGTGAAATCGAGCAGTTGTGAAATCGCCCAGCTGTCTGAATCAATTGCAAAGGCGAGAGTGAATGAATCGGCCAGCTGTATGAATCAATTGCTGAAATCTGCAGCAGAGGGCAACAATCCTGACATCAGCAAATTTCCAATAAAGACTTTACGATCCTTTTTATGATGGTCTGTGAGCGTATACAGTTCATTCAGTGCAATTTTCATTTCTGGTCAGAAATTGCAAAAGTGAGAGATCTGTCGAGCTTGTGTCAGCAGAATTAACTTTCTGTAGTTGCAGCTACATGACAAACGAGTTTGTGCATGTGAAGGTTCGGACAGAGGATCATAATGGTCACCGGAAGAGATCTTTTAACCTCGCCCTCTTCTAAACCTCTAGTTTCAATTTTATACTCACTCGTTTGCGTCTCCATGAATAGTGATAATTTATCAATAGTAAATTCTCCTCAATACTTCCTGCAGTCCTATGTTTTACAATTGCTACATCTTTTTCATATTTGACGTGTACTTATGTGTCGCTCCCTTAATTTTGGTTATGGTTGAACTTGATTTGATAAAATATAGCAAAGTATGTCCTCAATATGGCGAAGTTTATAGGAAAAACAAAGTCGCAGTTGAGATCTAGAGCTCATTTATTCATGTCATTCGATGAGCAATGAATCTATATTGCGTTGCAACAAGTGAATCTTGACTACAAATTGGCGGCTCAACAAATACAAAATGTTTACTCAACGTATTCAAAATGGCGAAGAGGCATTCGACAAATACTTCATAGAAGCTCTATAGGTACACTAGTAATACTAATATTTAATTGCATTTACACTTCACACAGAAGAGCTAGAAAAAATTTCACCCAGCCATCTAGAAAGGAATTAAAACTCCAAGTGAGCATTGTAATCTTCCTTTTTCCAGATGGTGGACAACCCACACACGGTACAACTGACGGACACGTTTTGATAGGCAACATCCAATTTAAGACGACTGAATATTAATCCAAGAAATTTGAAAATGGGAGACTGGCAATCTTGTTGATAAATTTGGCTTTGACTTTATAGTAGCCGGCAACCACTTAGAGTGGTGGCTGAAATTCAATATGTATGGCGTCAAACAACTTTAGGAAAGCGACAAATGCATTCAAGATAGCGGCAAATGCATTCAAGATGGCGGCAAATGCATTCAAGATGGCGTCAAACGCCTGCAAGATGGCGGAAGTGCCCGTACAAAGAAAACACATTTGGCACTTATATCGTTATTCCTACATAAAACTTAGTACTACGGACGCACACTTATTGCCACAAATTTATGGTCGCTGGGTAACTCTGGCACATCTGGAACTAATTGTACACTTAAAACTATAATCAGACGGTCGTCGTGTAGCACTACGTCTCGGGGTAAATATTATATTCTTAAATCTATAATTAGACGGTCGTTTGGCACTAAATCTTTAGTTAATCATTGTATAGTATACTTAAGACTGTTATCAGAGGGTCAGGGTACAATCAATATCGACGCGATAATTGGACACTTAAGACTGTTATCAGGAGGTTGCACTCAGAAAAATTAAGGGGAAAAAGGGGCAATTTGAACAAGTCTCACTGATGAGGCGCTGACATGGCACTGGGAGAATTTAATAACTGAAATAAAAACGCAATTGGAAGAATGACTGCGCGGCGTTCCGGTAAATCACTGCTAGAGTCTGCCCTTAATATAACGTTACAAGTTGGTCCTTGAAGTGGAGACGTGAACCATGCTTGCGAAAGTTTTGACGCAGTCATGGCTAGTGCTCAGATGGCTAGTTCCTAAAGCAGGTGGTGTGCAGATAGCTGGTTTCAATTGCAGGTTCACAGATGGTTGGTTCTCCCGCAGGTAGTGCTCAGATGGCTGGTTCCTATTGCGAGTGGTGCTCAGATGGTTGGTTCCTAAAGCAGGTGGTGTACAGATCGCTGGTTCCTACCATAGGTGGTGACCAGATGGTTAGTTCTCCCGCAGGTGGTGCACAGATGGCTAGTTCTTACCGCATGTGGTCACCAGATCGCTGGTTTCCCGTGAAATCCACAAAGCTGGTTCTATGCACAGGTGGCATTCAGATAGTTTGTTCGACGCTACCATTAAAGGTAAATGTTAATAGCATGCAGGTAGATGTTTATTGTCACATGTATAGGGTAACTGCAGAGTCGCTATCTACAATGTCGATGGAAGGTAGGCAACGGCAACGGTATAAATAACAAAATAAAATAACAGAATGATAACTTAATATAAATTCACAATAAATAGACATCGAAAATAACGAACAAACTCAAAAAAGTGTTTAAAACACTCTGAGAAACACAAGGGAGTCACTGCAACACATATCTACTATGATTATATACATTATACATAATAAACACTCACTCAAACGCGCACACATTAGCATAAACACGCTCATGTGCATACAGGCCCATAATAAACAGCCGTACATGCGATATACGCGATAAATTATTCTATATAGATACGCAAAAAAATACACATGGCAATTATCCATTTCATTACTGAACACATTCAGCAAGCATTCTCTCATATGCCAACTTATTGTGGATAACTCAAGTAAATTTGTCAATATCGGTTAGAATGTTAATACGTAAATAAATAGTTTAGTTATGGACCTATGACCTCAACGATGATGGTGACGCTGCATGGGATGCCGGTCCAGTCACTTCCATTACTACCAGCCACTTTTTCCTCACGCACATTCAAGTAAAATATTATGCATATTGTAATTGATTATCTTCGGGGAACAGAATATCCCATATATCCCGTTGAAAATCAAACATTATTGACCTGTTCAGTGGTTAGTAATTATATTTAAGGTTCTATTACTGCTTATTGCACACCTCTGGTGCTCTAGTCACCTAATCCTCTCTAGTTGCTATTAACGCTAGTTCTAGTTAGATATTTACAGGCATGGTTTAAACATATAGGCGCCTTGAATAAGCGATCACCTAAATAATATTAGTCCTAGATAGCTATGTGTAGCTGTCTCTAGAAGTGTAGGTTTTCAAAATTTTACAGATGTTGTTCAACAACTTACTATTTTAATCTCCCGTGACATTGCCCAATTTACTTGCTCAGTTCAATCATCCGTGACATTGCTCGCTTTAAGTTCCCATTTCAACCATACCGTGACATCGGCCAATTTACTTGCCCGGTTCAACCATCCCGTGGCATTTCCCAATTAATTTACTAATTTAACGATTTCGTATAATTCCTGAGGCTAAATGCCAGATCAACGATACGGAAGAGATGAAATGAACCGCTCTGAAAAGCTTCACCTTCGTTAACTAATAACGTAATTCTAACGACTTATTCTTGCTTCTGCCACAATATAGTTATGAAACTAAAAACCAATCAGCACACGCAAAATTATTATAAAAAACATGAACATTAACATTATTGCGTATTGTCGCATAATTAATTGTTGTCGTCTGTCAATAACAATGTAGTCGGAATTTTTTTTATCCATTGTGCGTCTATATTTAAGTAATAATTGCATTAGGAGATAAAGGGTTATTGTCTTCGTTATCGATATTATTGCACGGATATCAACGAACAAACATGAATTTCTTGCATATCAACATTAACGGTGATTCAACATTAACAAATTCCTTGTGTTTCACAGTTTAATACGAACACTCATCCGCAGGAAATTTACCAAGCAATTAAGTAGTCTCCCCTGGAAAGACGCAGAAAACGATGCCATAAAAAACGATTGAAATTTGCTTAAACTATTTTAAACCAGCGTTAAACATGCAATATTTCGTCTCAACCTGAGAAAACCGAGAATAAGGAATTAACAACCATATATGCATGGGCATAAAATTGCATGAAGAGCCTGTAGTAACAATAATGTATGCAACATGAACAGCTTGGATAACAGGAATTTCTTCGTATTGACGTCCAAGGAAACTTCGTGAGCAGAAGAAAATAGTTGACGAGTTTGTAGAAAACGGACGAGCGAGCAGTAACTGATATATACATCGGCAACCAGTGCTAGAACAAGAACAAGTGTTATTAATTCCTAGAAGCCACATTAACAACTTGCCTAACAATCTAAATATAAATAATGCATAGATTACATCACTTTTTGTTCGACATCGCGTTAAAAAGCGCGATCTAAAGCGTGAAGTTTATCGTCGGAGTTCTGTGTGGCTTCGACAAGTCCTTTACAGGATCATCAATGCTTTACATTTCATCAATGCTAATCTTTTTTATCCTTTCGGTGCATGCTAATGATGCATTCTGACTTTAATTCACTTTAATTTTAATTGTTAGTGCATTATAGGATATTCGGACGCAATCAAAGTTATATGAGGAACTTGTTCCTATGGGAAATAATCCCGATTCGATGCCTGACTCCGGATCACGATCCGAAAACACTTGATATCCTCTAGGGGACACTTTACACCCACAAGCTCCCCCAGAGTGCACTTTACACCCATGAGCTCCAACAGTAGACACATTACACCCCTAAATTCACCCAGGGGACTCTTTACACCCATGAGCTTTAATAGTACACACATTACACCCCTAAATTCACCCATGGGACTCTTTACACCCATGAGGCCTCCTAGGTGACGTGCCGTAGGGAGTGGGTTGAGGTGACCACGGTCTGGTGGTGGTGATGGTTGTGTGGTTCGTTGCTTGGGTTGAGGGGGTCGCGCCCCGACACGGATGTGGGGGTCATGTGGGGGTCGTGGTGCTGGGGGGTCTGCTGCACGATGAGGGTCTGGGGGAGGGAGTGGGGGGACTGTTGGGGGCCGGCATCTGAGGTGCTCACCACCGTGAAGTAGCAGCGCTCTGGGGGAGGAGGATATTTTAGGCATCATTTTTAGCGCATTTTCTCATTTATGGAAGAAAATATAATCAGTATTCACTGCAGTGAGTGACAGAGAGCGCATTCTATCGTCGACGAAAACGTGAAGTCACGGACAGACGGACGGACAGACAGACGGACGGATGGACCAACGGACAGACAGACAGACGGACGGACAGACAAACAGACATGACGAGCACAATAGCGCATTTTTTCCATAAATGAGAAAATGCGTTAAAAAGGCGCTATTGTGCTCGACATGTCCGTCCGTCCATCTGTCCGTTTGTCTGTCCGTCCGTGACTTCACGTTTTCGTCGACGATAGAATGCGCTCTCTGTCACTCACTGCAGTGAGTACTGAGTTATATTTCTTCAGTAAAGTCGCTGAAATTAAACATTTCTGAATATAAATTCCCATAACCCCTTTAACCCCAAGATCAGCCAGCCCAATTAATTTTCACTGGGAACCTTATTTTTAACAGTTATTTCCAGGGGAACCTATTTTATTGAACGTATTTATACTGGGAGACTTTTTTCTAGCAACAAATTTTCAATAAAATAGGTTCCCCTAGGTTTCCCTGGACATAATTGTTAGAACACTAGAATATTTTCACTGGTAAACTTATTTCTAACAGTTATTTCCAGGGCAACCTAGGGGAACCTATTTTATTGAGAATTAGTTGCTAGAAAAAAGGATCCCAGTAGAAATACGTTCAATAAAATAGGTTCCCCTGGAAATAACAGTTAGAAATAAGGTTCCCACTAGAATATTTTCACTGGGAACCAATCTATCCCCCCGTGAACATAGGAACAACTCAATCTCAATCAATTCTTTTGAACATAAAACTCAGGAACAATTAAGTCTTTTTTATTTTAAATAAATTTTTAAATTTTAACAGAAAAACCATTACCCTTTAACCCCAAGATCCCCAGCCCAATAACCCCCGCCCCACCTGGCATGTCGTCGAGGTGGTGGTTGAGGTAGCTCAGCTCCTCCTGGTCCTCCCGGTCCCCCTCCACCCGCCGCACCAAACCCCCTCCTCCCCCACGCAGTCCTGGGGGAAATAAATTGTCAGTTATCGTTATATCGTCCCCCCGCGTCCCCCACTCACCGTCCCCCGCCATGATGGCGTCGTCCATGAGGTGAACCCCCCCGTCCCCGCCCAGGGACGGCATGAGGGTGGCGTAGTCCATATTTTCGTCCAGGCTGATGAGGGCGCCACCCCCCGGGGGCTGGGGGGTCCAGCGATGGGGGGATCTGCTCCCCCCTTTGGGGGAATTGGAGTTCAGCAGCCCCAGCGAGGTGGGGGACATAACCCCCGAGGTCGTGGGGCTCAGGGAGGAGTAGGTGAACAACTGGCGGGGGTGAGATAGAAGGGGTTATTGGGGGAAACCCCCTGTTTTGAAACACTTGGGTGTTTCAAATCCTCCCCGAGCGATCATGCCCGAGACAACCAAGTGTTTCAAAAACGTTCAGGTTTTTCACATAAATTATTCAATTTAATTGTATACAATAAGTTTTATTTGTGTTCAAATGAACGATAAATTCATTAATTGGATTTAATGGCCAATTTGAGCCTACAATTGATAAATTATTTAATTTAATTGTTTACAATAAATTATTTAATTAGATTTGATGGTAAATTTGTACCGACAATTGATCAAGAAATGTTATTCTTAAATTGACCGAGTGTTTACGGTCAACAATTTGGCTGCAATGAGTTGCGGGTTCGAGGCTCAGTGAAAATAATATATGTCTAGATTCGGTGACATGTCAAACATGGTCTAATCTTCAGCGCTGGCTTTAAATAGTATATTATGCATAATATATTATTATAATAAATAGTAAAATAATATTATGTATGATACAAGCAAAAAATAGGCTTCTGACAGCGCGTGTTGGATTTGATTTTATTTTTTTGAAGGTACATCTCTTTCCCCATGATACAGCATTGGTCCCCTGAGGTATGGGTAGAGAAAATAGAGGGCTACAACAAGTTGGGGATAACAAGTAGGGGGTAGCAAGTAGGGAGCTACTCAGGGATACACATGGTAAAGATTAGAGAGAACATGTTAAATTTACACATGGAAGATAGGGTTACCGAATTAGATTGGTGGGGAAGGGGGTTAACGGGTACGGTCAAGGGCTAGGGTTAACAAATAAATGCAGGATTAAATGACCGGATTACTCCTAATCACCTCGGGTTGGAAAAAAATAACCCACGCAATATTCTTAATCATATCTGCTGAATAAAAGTGTTGATTAATATATGTAGATTGTTAGCTTGTAGTGTAAAGTATGGCACCGAACTTCGGTCATGTCAGGCATGCATATGATGTCAGGGCTCGCTGCTTCCGAGGAATAGTATAGTATATGATCTATAATTATTATATTATTTGGGACATGTTTTACTCAACGGTGTAACTTTTAATTAACTATTTGGCCAAAAATATAACCCATATTAAGGCTTTTTAATTTTTTGCGGCACAATTTACGTGACAAACATCTTGAATCTACTTTACAGAATAAGAATTTTGCCTGCCCGAGGCTGAGTCGTATTTCTCACAAGACAGTTAGAGTTAGAAGGTACTATATTAGAAGGTATGATCAGGGGAAATAATTATGGGGTACGATTAGGGTATAATTAGACGGTAATATGAGAGGGTGTGTATAATAAAGAGCGGTGGGTATAATTAAAGAGCGGGCGGAAAAATGCCGTCTGGTGCAGGTTAAGAAGCACGGCTAAGGGCACGGTTAAAAGGGTTAAGGGCACATTAAAGTACTCGATTAAAGGGCATAATTAATACACATAATTAAGTAATACAGATAAATAATTTTTCAGTTAAAGAATGAGGAATTCAGGTTAGTGATTTCTGTTATAATTACAGACAAAGGGTACAGATAAGTAACACATCGAACACCCATGTACACTTATATTCCAACCCATAAACCGTACAAAAACAAACCACGACCGTAAACGCACACCGATCAACACGAACCATGAACTGAGAGTGAATGTGGTTGGATGATTGTTTGCGAGTGTGTGTGAAAAGAAATTCGTTCCACCCCTTAAACCAGTTCGAGAACTAGGAGTATTGATGAGTACTGAGCTGATCACATATTGACAGTAGTTGCGAAATGCAGACATAAGATGGGGTGGATCTGGCGAACATTTCGAATAAGAGAAGCTGCGCCAACAATTACTCTTCAGAGCGCTCGTGTTCCCCATTCTGAAGTACTGCTGCCAGCTTTGGGCACCGCTTACGGTGGGACAGTTCAGCAAATGTAGGTAGTTCAACGGACTTTCACGTCCAGGATCAGCGGGATGAGGAAGCTGAAATGCTTTGAACGCACCTGAGTCAGTTCTGATTGGTTAAACGGAGAAAAGGAAAGAGTGGTATGTCACCCAGTGGATTTTATTCCGTGGCGGGACCGAGGGGGTTTAACGTCTTGCCGCTGGAACCGAGAAGGAAGAGTAAATCCACCAAAGAGGACGGTGGGTAGTTCACCCTTGAAACCTTCAAGAGAAGACGACTGGATGTGTTCTTGGGCACAATCTCAGATCGTTCGCCTCTATTCCGCTACTATCAGCAAGGAACGGAGAAGAATGCAACATCTTGCATCAAATCGTCTAAATGCAGGCAGGTGCATGGTAGTTTGAGGCTACTGTCCCCAAAGCCTCAATGGCAGAGGCGACCTTCTTGCCGATGGTTGGGAAGCGACGGACTACAAAAGCGGTGCATCAGCGTGGCCGTGGACGAAGGCATCCAAAACTTAACTCGCGACAGAAGGAATTTGTTAATGCGAGTGTTAAGTGTATCTGAATGAGGAATGTTCATCTGAGTGAACCCGCAACAGCGAATGTGCGAACACAAGCGATAACGACATCGATATCGACAGCCATAACGTTCGTCATCCATGACGACAGCAACGACAGCAATGACGACATCGATAACGACAGCCGTACGATATAGCAGGGAAGACAGCGATAACAGCAGTTTTACCTAACAGGAATATAACAGCATGCACAAATAATTCAGTAAGCATTGCATGCGACCATTGCTCATGCTTTTCGTAACCCTGATCGTCTCGGGTGGAGCGAAAACGTCTAGCCACTGCCGGGTAGAGGAGAATTGCTCAATAATTTCCGAGGAGTGTCAAATTAATACATTTAAATTATTTTCTTAATTTGGTCATCCCTCATTTTTAACAACATATATATTGTTGTACAATATAGTTGTATTGTTGAGATTGCGTATAATTGAGGTGATATAGTCTCAATAATCCTGCGTGGAGTGAACATGTCGACACCCGAGATGACTGAGGTTATATGGTTAAATTTTGTATATTCATGCACTACCATTAGCAATTGTTAGAGTTAGCCTTACAAGCACGAACCAAAGTCAATTTCCCGTTTAAGAGCCATTATTTGTCATTTAAATAAATAATTGCCAATTGTTCAATAAGCATCATAATTAAGTGTGATGCATGACAAGGAAGGTGGCAGAAGGCCACAGGGTCCTTCTAAAAATGATTGAGCTAGTATACGGGGACAATAGTGGCGGCCACTAATTTGCTACTAGCCTCGTGTGAAGGATGGTTTGGTCTTTCCGTAACTACATATATACACGAGGCCAATAACAAGGGTAAATCGTTGCGATTAGTATTTAAAAGTTGCAGTGGCCGCGAGAGTTGCCAGAGAGTCTTTTTTTCCGGACAAATTCCGCGATTTAGTTTTTTCAATTGCGTTGCCCGGCTAAAATTTATGATAGCGGTACTTCCTTCATAAATTTCAAAAAGCGTGAGAAAAGTAAAAGTAGTTAAGAAAAATGAATTTTTTCCGGAATCTATACACATACTGGTATATATTGAGTTAAAGGCCTCTTTTAGCCTTTTTTGTGCGCGGACAAAAGGCCATCTGGCAACCCTAGTGGCCGCCACTATAGTGTCCCCGTGTACAAGCTCCTTTAAGCTAGCAAGATTATTGAAGATGCTGACTTAAGCCATGCATAAATACAAGTAAACCTTACCTGAATGGTTGTACGATCTGCTGCAGTGTTGTGGTTTTTGGGTGTTATGTCTACGTTACTTTTGTTGTTGTTGTTGTCGTTTGTTTTGTTATTTGTGGTGTTATCTGATTGTTGTTGCGAGGCGGGAGTGTCAGTTTCGTTGTTTATATTTTTCTTGTTAATTAATTGAGTGATGTTGTTGTTCTTGTTGTTTTTGTCCTTGTCGGTTGTGTTGTTGTTGTCGGCAGGCTCTCGCTTGTGATGGAATTTCTCATTAAAAACAACGAAATTATTCCTTCACGCAAACCACAAAAAATCGTCAGAGAAACTGCAATAACCAACAGCCAAACTATTAATAAAAATTAATTAACTATTAATTTTTATTAATATTAATAACAAATTAAAACCGAAATAAGCACAAAAAATACCGATCAACTCATAGTCTTATGCATTCTATAATTGATAGCGCTAATAAATGTCGAAAATCAATGCAAACTAAAATCATTTTAAATATATTTAACAAAGAATTTGCATGAAACTTTCATTACGAGGAAAAAGAGAAAAAAATGAACGGAAAATATAAAAATAATAATTTCCTTGCATGAAAAAGGCAT
Organism: Hyalella azteca; assembly: GCF_000764305.2. NCBI lineage: Eukaryota > Metazoa > Arthropoda > Malacostraca > Amphipoda > Hyalellidae > Hyalella > Hyalella azteca. The sequence goes on along the minus strand of NW_025945755.1, from coordinate 14,285 downwards.
GGCATCTCTTATCTAATTCGAATTGAAAAAATAATAACAAATTAAGCTTGCAATCAAATCCTGAGCTCAAAATAAATCAGCGTCCAAATCAGCGACCTCGTGCGTGAAAAAATCAACCCACGTTTGGGTGAAACAATCGGCAACCGCATTTATTTAATACTTGGCAACCGCACTTAATTTGATACTTGGCAACAGTTTTTAATTTAATACTTGGCAACCGCACGTTATTCAACGCTTGGCAACCGCACTGTATTGAATGCTTGGCAACCGCACTGTATTGAATGCTTGGCCACCGCACTTTATTGAACGCTTGGCAACCGCGCGTTATTTAACGCTTGGCAGCCGCATTTATTGAATACTTGGCAACCACATTTTATTTAATACTTGGCAACCGCATTTATTGAATAACTGGCAACCGCACTTTATTTAATAAAATAGCAACCAAATTTTATTTAATACTTGGCAACCGACGTTTTTTTACCGCTTTGCAACCGAACGTTATTTAGTTCCTAAAATCCAACCGTTATTTAACGCTTGGCAACCGCACATTATTTAATGCTTGGCAACCGCACGTTCTTGAACACCTGACGTCTCATCAATCAATATACAGGGTCATCAATATTTAGCGTTACATTTTTTTCAAAATCAATTGTTGATAATTGTCCTCGATATTTGTCATTTGTTTGCACCTTCTCATTAATCTTTATCATTATTTCTCATTTATCATCTTTATGGTGTCAAAAAACACCAACTGTCTGCTCAAGTTGTTGACAAACGCCTCCAAAGATCCAAGATTCTTCTTTCCCGCATTCATGATGGCACGCTGCCAAACCTCGTTTTCAGTGATGAGAAGATATTCAATGTTGAACACCACTTCAACTCCCAAAATGATCGAATTTTGTCAAAGAATGGGACGAAGGATCCCGTGTGGTGACTAGGAAGCAATGCCCGACCTCAGTGATGGTCTGGGCAGCCGTAACAGAGTCCTCATCACCGAAAATCGAGCATTTGGCGACATGCGGCCTAACTATTGGCACGGTCGTTACAATATTCTGTAGAACTTCTATTGCTAACCATGCACAGTTCACGTTCTCTAACTAGAGCATTTCATGAAATAAAAGCTTTCCAAACTCAAGACAAATTACAAGAAGCCACTCGTCAATCCAAAGAAAATTTTGCAACTAACCTGTTAAGCCATGATTCAGTACGAAATCTAACATCTTAGTACAAAACGCACACAACACTAGTGTAACAAAGGCCTATAAGAACAAACCACCCTATACAACTCGCTAGTACAACTCACTCAAAACTCGTTAAAGGAAAACTTAATTCGAAAATTTTCTTCTGGCACTTTGGATGTACCGGCATGAGAGGCACACAATCTCACTCAAAGGTTCATGTGGGACGAAACATTACCACAACTTTAGTAAAACGTGGGAAAAAAACACACGAGGGTGACAGGACGCACTTATGTCTGGTAAGTCAATAGCAATAACGGCCTCAACCACCAACAAAACCACCTCAACCACCAATCGATCTAAGCTGGACCCCGCATGATGACCACGATGTTGAAAGTTGCCACCACATAGAATACAATTCAACTGATACCATCCACGGTCCTCAAAAACCTTCCTGATCCCTAAAAGCGATCCCATATCTCATCCAGAATCTTTGAAACCTAGTTCCTATCATCAGAGCCTCCATTATCACCTTATCACCTACGGCCTTCAGCACAGCAGCTTACATTTCCCATACGGACCTCAGTTCCCCCTACCACCGCAATCCCCAGACGTAATATTCACTAGACGTGATAGACACTGATGGAAAAGTACTATACCTTAGTCAGCGTCTGGAGACATCACATGAAAAATCACGCGATAGCCGTGACTCTAATTTATACAAGGGCTGGGAACCTTAGTAAGGCCCCCCACAGAAGCTAACGAACGCGGCGCGATGTAATTCGCGTTAGGGCTATTCCGACCTTACGGTGGACGCCGTAGCTTATACCTCTGTAATATTCCTCATGAATTACCACCCCGTATATCAAGATAAGTTCTCTAGACAGACGGTGTCTTACTTATCCCTCACGCCGTAGTCAACGAATCCTTCTCTACCCTGTGGGCGCATAAACATGCATCCGGGACCCCTACGTCGCCCTGTTCCCCCTATCACCTTCGGCGCCCGGTTCCCCCTATCACCTACGTCGCCCGGTTCCTCCTATCACCTACGGCACCCGGTTCCTCCTATCACCTACGGCACCCGGTTCCTCCTATCACCTACGTCGCCCGGTTCCTCCTATCACCTACAGTCCCCAGTTCCCCCTATCACCTACGGCGCCCGGTTCCTCCTATCACCTACAGCCCCAGTTCATTTCTTAGACTAGCAAATGTGAGTCACTCTGACCCACTCGATGTATGTATGTCGCCCACTCTATGGGCCTACACCTTAGACCGTCAAATCTACCCCCTTAGACCCTTTGCATGCCCCCTTATCAGACCATCATCCCCTCATAGGCCTACTTGTGTGGAGGCCGAGGAGGTCTGTGGGCTGAGACACAGCCTTCTATGTTGNGCATTGCGACTGGCAAGGAAATTCAGGTTAATAGTGGCGAAGGAGAAGTTTTTTTGTACTTTTTCAGTCTTAGGCCTATTAACTAATAACTATCAAGTACCTAGGTAGACTATCACTACCGTAGTTAGTATCTACTCACTATCTAGGACATTGGCATTATCATACATTATAAATTGATCAAGATATCGAGTACTAGGTAGATGAGAATAGCAAGTTGAAGAAATAGTTGAAGCTATTAGAAAAAAATATCTGGTTTGCCACTAGCTATGCGAGGATGGTTGTCGCAGATGCCGGTTCAGTATTCGCTTCAAAAACGTCATCACATTGTCACTCCTCGTACAATTCTTACCGCGTTCTCTTTTCTCCTCTTTTTCGTCCCCCATTACGATGTCACTGCTGATATTATTAGAAGACTAGAAGCTGAAATAACCGACGGCAAATAACGATTTTGGCAACAACAAGAACACAAGCGCGCCAACGAACACCGCCGCCATTAGGCTTTACGGCATTACACTGTTGCCAAAGGATAGATGTGTATAAGAGACAGAAAGGTGGGAGAGGCTAACCTTCCCTGTGCTGAGGAGGGCTGTCAGAAGAGGGAGTCCGGGTGAGGGGTGGCAGAATGCGTCCTCCTCCAACCACCACACTCCCACCTGCGGGAGTTTGAATCATTAGGTCAAGTAATTAACAACGGGGTTATTAGGACATACCTGCAACCCAATTCAACCCACAACCTCTTTCTCTTATAAAATTTATAGGTGGGCCCGACTCTGCGCAGGTGCCGCCTATGACTCGGGGAGCGCGTAAATCAGCCGCTCATGTCTGCTTCGGCTCAGGGTTCGATGGGCAGCCTCTGGGCAGCTTGCTAGCTCGGTATGGCTTGGCTAGGCCAACTCTTAATAACAACAACAACTCTTAACAATAACAACGGCCTAATAAACGCTGAAATTAGCGATTTCAGCGTTTATTAGGCCGTAGGCCTGTCGCCGATTCTCAACATAGTAGAACATTCACAGCTTGTTGCAGTCTCGAACTCGAAACTCACTGCTCCAAATCTGCTTATGCTTAACCGCCCGGCCTCCTCGCCGATTCTGACCAGAAACTGGCGCACAGAGCTGGGATCGAACCCGCGCCTCTGCGCCAATCTTGGTACTCTGAACTGTAACCACTGGACCACCCTGCCATACTCTCAGGCGACCATTAAGTCGGCAAGGAAATTCTGATCAGAAGCTGTTTTCTATCAGGTGGCCAAGCAGACCCAGAATAACTTTAGGCCGAGTGTATGACTATTCGGCTAAAGCCTAGGCAGTCCCTAATTTTTTAGTGTTTTTCATTCGTGCTTCTTCTGCTTAGCCTTCCCCCTCTCATTCAATAACCCCCAAATTTACCCCTACCTTACCCCCACTAACCAAAACCCTTACTCCCCCTAATAGGATCCAAACCCCTAACTCCCTAATATGCAGCTCGCTCCCACCTATTTCAATTCTCTCCTTTTGCCCCCCTCTTCCCGGCACTCCCCCCATTACCCCCATCCCCCCACCGTGCTCCAGCTCCGTGTGCCAGCTGGTGCCGGAGGTGGTGTAGTACGCCGCTGCTGCCGCCGCCGCCGCCGCCGTCAGCTCCGCCCGCTCAGCGTCAGCCTCCGCTTCCTCCCGCGTCAGCTCGTCGCCCCCCACCGACCCCCCTACACCCCCGCCGTCATCACCCCCACTCAGGCGCCGTAACCTCTTCAGTCGAGGCTCTAGTGGGGGTGCTGTGAAGAAGGGTAGATTATTAGTATTAATTTATTCGCTAGTGACATAAACATATATTTTCATGATAAGTACGATTATCGGACGAGAATGTTCACTTTACCGGATTATTCTTATTTTACCTGTTTAAAAATGTAAAAAAATTTAAAAAGAACTGCACCTCCCTAGACCAAACCTAAGTAGGATTATCACTGAAGTTGTAAAATTAAAATTTTACATCCCTAACCTTATCAGACGCGATTGGCATGAAAAGCGTGTTGGGAATTCGTTCATCGGCTTTCCTGTCGCACAACTGTATAGCTATAATTTAAATATATAACTGTATATATAAACTAAACATATAACTGTATGTATATAAACTAAATATGTAACTGTATATATAAACTAAATAAAAACGACTGTATTCATAAACTAATCAAATGAGATATTGCGCGACGCGATTTTCGTCGCACAATTGATCTTCCAAAGCGGTATTACACCAAAATTGTCGTGCGAAATTAAAGTTAAAAATTTATTAGGGAGAAAATTAATTAGAAATTGGTGAGTTATATTTTTAGGGTTAGTGAGCCTTCATTATAATGCCCAAGTAGCATTATTTAACTTGCCTCATAAACCAGTTTCATTACTACACATTACCACTAGTTAGGACACTGGTTAGGACACTAGTTAGGACACTAGTTAGGACGCTAATTAGGAGACTAGTTAAGACACTAGTTAAAACACTAGTTAAAATACTATTTAGAACACTAGTTAAGACACTAGTTAAAACACTAGTTAGACCTCTAGTTAGAACACTAGTTAGAGCACTAGTTAGGGCACTAGTTAGGACACTAGTTAGGACGCTAGTCAGGACACTCACGCTTGCTGAGGCGCCACAGCTCCCTCGCCGTGAAGCAGCCTGTGGCCAGGATTGTGTTGTTGTAAATTACGCCGTTAATGCCGTTGTACGCCACGCTGTGCACCGGCTGACCTGTAACGGGTTACTTTTATGTCACTATAGTGGTAACGGTCTGTTACTGTACTACTAGTTACGGCAGGGGTCCGTTACTAGGTTCAGCCTTACTATAGTAACGACGGGAGCGCTGCCATGCACCACCAATTTTTTGCACCTTTAAGCCCTGAATCGAACGCCTTGGATCTCTCCGGACATCCACCAATCAGCCGTGAACCACTCGGCTTTGTCCTCCTCCGGCCTTGCATAAAACCTGCCATGCACCACCAGGCCGCGGATCGAATTTGACTTCGGGCATCGTTAAATTACGTAATTTTACGTTCATCGCATCTGCGGTTAGGTTTCAGATAGCATAGTTCTGTTCCAAAATTTATCGTCCTTCGACAAGTGGCCATTCAACCGAGGGCTGGTTCGACGCACGGCCTAGATACGGACGGCTTGAAGTGTTGAAGGCTACGTTCCGGAAGGCAGGAATCATGATGGTCCATTACATCCAGGGCAGTGGTGGTCTTCGGCAGGCGACCTCGTAACGACGAGCCGGTAATTTAGGCTATACTGGGAATGAGTTAAAATGAAGTCACCCCAATACTAGCACCGGGGGGACTTCACTATAGAAATAGTCGAGCCTTTATAGAAATATCTATCCGAGAAAGAAATATATCATCACTAAAGAAATAACCGAGCATCTTGCACAGACGGTGAAACAGAACTGTCAGAATCAACTAGGAACTAGCAGTAGCACCTGTACTAGCAGTGCCGCCTGTACACTAGGCCTCGTCTTATATATACTTTTTCAAAAACCCTACTTGGCAACTATATACTCTGCAGAATAGAAAATTTTGAATTTGAATAAATAAAGCGAACAAGAAACTTATTGTTTTCAACAAACATAACCGAAAATATCTCAGTCATAATCATTAACAGAGTGCAGTCAAGATTGTAGTCACATACTGTAGAGAGTGATTTGGAACTGAAAATTAAAACGAATATTGTAGCGGTGTCTGGCACTCACTGTTGATGCGGTCGTCGTCTCTGTCAGACTCCAGCATGAGACCTGCCAGACTGTCTGCAAGGATAACAATTACGTCAACACTAACAGGGATTAAGATACGAATAATTAATAAGAGTAATCATAGGAATAACTAATAAATATTGATTAATTAGTGATTCGTAATAGTCACAGTGATGACACCAGACCACGAAAAGACCTGTTATAAAATTATGCAAATTGGAATCACCTCCGCTAGCTACTACCACCACCACTCACTACCATCACCCACCACCACCACCACCACCACCACCACCACCTGGTNAACACCACGGCCATCCCAGTAACACCACGGCCATCCCAGTAACACCACGGCCATCCCAGTAACCTGTCTCTTATACACATCTAGATGTGTATAAGAGACAGGGGTTCACGCACAGGTTTGGCTGCTGACAGTCCGGGCTTTTCTCGAGCCTCTCACCATCAGTTGACTCCAGGGGGATCGCCTTGAACAATATCACCATCACCAGGTCCAGCCGCCACACCTGGGGGAGATGGGGACTTTTAGGGCCATGGGGATGTGGATTTTTAGGGTCATGGGGATGTGGACTTACGGATTTTTATAAAAAAAATCATTATTTTTATTATTTTAGCGGATTTTTATCCTAAAATTTTATTATTTTTATTATTTTATCGGATTTTTATTCGAAAAAGGGATTGGTCCATCACCAGGTCCAGCCGCCACACCTGGGGAGATGGGGATCAGCGCCATGGAGATTTGGACTTTTAACCTAAAATGATGTGGATTTTTATGGGAAAAAGGCATCAGTGAACGGATCAGGGACATGGGGATTCGTTCACATGATGTCTTTTTCATGTGAATCATAGGGATCCGTCCCCATGTCCCATGGGGAGGGATCAGGGACATGGGGATTTTGACTTACGGATTTTTATCCTTAAAATTTTATTATTTTTATTATTGTATCGGATTTTTATCCTAAAAAGAGATCGGTGATCGAACCCGAGTTCAAAAATGGGGTGAGGGAAGGGATTGCCAATAACTATCCAGGAGTAATAAGGATGTGGTTAATAACCCTGCTCATTAATAGGTAAGACACCCATTTAACCCTTTCATTTCCCTCTTCCTATACCCCTCTCCCGCCTCCCCATTCCCCTCAGGGGAGCTTCTCGAGACTCATAAAAGCGGTCGTAAAGCGCAAGCTTCTACACGAGGGGGATGATGGGGGACGGAGGGGGCGTCAAGAAGGGGGTTCAAGAACTGCAAGAGAGAAGGGGAATCCAAAAGAGGGAGCCGCTTGTCATCCAGCCCCATCGTTCNCCGTGTGAAAGGGGAGAGGACCGTGTGAAAGGGGAGAGGACCGTGTGAAAGGAGGGAGGACCATGTGAGAGGGGGGAGAGGACTGTGTGAAAGGGGTAGGACCGTGTGAAAGGGAAGAGGACCGTATGAAAGAGGAAGGAGCATGTGAGAGAGGGAAGAGGACTGTGTGAAAGGGGGGACGACCGTATGAAAGACATCAGAAAGACATCTGATTGGACGACCGTCCAATCCATATAACCTCATCCTAGGACCGTGTGAAAGGGGGGAGGACCGTGTGAAAGGGGGAGATACGAAAGAGGGGAGATGACTGAGAGGAGAGTGGTGACGAGGAAGGAAGATAGTGATATAAAAAAGGGGTGATCGTGTGAAAAAGGGAAGTGATGACGTGAATTGTAATAGTACTACTATTACAGTTCACATTAACACCCTTCCCCTTCGTTTGTGATACAGAGTTTCCAAATATTTCCCTTTTAACTATTGGAACATTCTGCTGTATTTTATTCGATTGTTTTCACGAGTGAAATAATTCGATTGTTTACATAATATAAAATCTGCAAGACTGAAAACGGCGTGACGTTGGATGTCACTGAATGCCAGCTGTAGCACTCCAGCTACTGGTGCCAGCTGGCTCTGGCAGCCGGTGCCAGCAGTTGCCAGCTGCGCTTGCCAGTAAACGTGCCAAAATTTCATCTGCCAAAACGCGCGTACGCTGGGAGTCCTGCCAGGACCATGGGTTCCTTATATATCTTTCTGGCCATACATCGACCTTCATTCACATCCCCAAGGGGGAGTGGTATTCCTCAGGTCGGGGGAGGAAAAGGGACAGGCGTCATGAGGGGGGAGGGCTCATGGATTTTCCTAATATACGCATTGTAGCTGTCATGACTTTACTAATAGCATACATCACAATACTTACATATATCGGTATGTAATAAATGTAAGTAACATTATTTATAAGGATCTAAAGGCCCATCACGTCGCACCCTTGTGAAAGGATGTGTACTGTATCCTGACCTACTTAGATTATCACATTTTCACACTGAATTTCCAGAAACCACAAGTTGGAAACATGCTATGGGAAAATTTTGCCGATGTTCCAGTCCGAAGTATACGAAGCTTTCGAAATAAAATATTGTGTGCCGCTCGTGAAAGTTTTCATAAAATTGCGCATCAATACATTACGCGTAACAGGCCTCACATCGGGAGGCCTTTATAAGCGGAGTCTTAATAATCGGAGTCCTAGTAAGCGGAGTCCTAGTAAGCGGAGTCCTAGTAAGCGGAGTCCTAGAAAGCGGAGTCCTAGTAAGCGGAGTCCTAGTAAGCGGAGTCCTATAGTAAGTGGAGTCCTAGTAAGCGGAGTCCTAGTATAATTAAGCGGAGTCCTAGTAAGCGGTGTCCTAATACACAGAGCTTTAATAAGCAGAGCCCTAAAAAACAGAGTCCTACTAAGCAGAACCCTAATAAGCGGAATCCGAATCAGAGGATGAGGATTCTGTATAAGAGGAGTTCTATCAAGAGAAGTCCTTATAACCGGATCATGGTAAGCTGAGTTCTAGTTTGCGGAGTCCGGCACCAAATATACGAATATACCTAAGGCACAGCTGACAATACGAGCCAGTCTCTTTGTTCATTTAATATAATATCCCAAATTTTTATCAGCAATAAGAAACAAAAAAATTCTTTCCATATCTTGTTTGATTATCGACTAAAACAAAGATAATTTGCCAATTATATCCAAAAGGCAAATTTATGACGTACCTGAAGCTCTTCCTTGCATCTGCGCTCCTCCTCCAAACTCATTCGCTTCTCGTGCTTCTTGAAGTATTTCCTCTTGGCGGCCTGTAGGTTAAACCACGTGTAGGCGAAGGCCCGCACGCAGGGCAGCAGCGCCTCGATGAACGGGTGGAACTCGTCCTGTATGTCACAAACGTACGTGGTTAACTAATTTCCATCACACGGGACAAGTAACACAGACGTACACTGTTAGAAAAATTACCGTTAAACGGTATTACCGGCGTTTCAGTGGCCGGTCGGCACGTGAAAAGGAACACCGTGTCACCGTTTTTACTCGATGAACGGGTGGAACTCGTCCTGTATGTCACAAACGTATACGTACGTGGTTAACGAAATGTCCATTTACACGTGACATGTAATCTGGCCAATATAACTTGCCAGGGCCTTTACTTTCAAAAAAAGGTTAAGAGATCGTAAGTTCATCGGCCAATCATTGACGGACACAGAAAAGAAAATAGAGCATAAGTACTTACGTTCACTTAGCGAATTTTGAAATTATGGCCTCCTCCTGTATGTCACAAACGTGCACTGCTAGAAATATTTCCGTTAGACGGTATTACCGGCGTTTCAGTGGCCGGTCGGCACGTGAAAAGAAACACCGTGTCACCGTTTTTATTCAAATTTAACACTAGAAATCCGTGAAACATCTGATAAAACGGCGAAACTGTTCATTTTCACGGGGCGGCCGGCCTCTAGAAGGCCAGTGGGACCGTTTTTTCACCGTTTTTTTTCTGACAGTGTACGAGGTTAACAAACTGTGTATTTACACGGGTAAAGTAATGCTGGCCAATATAGCTTGTGGGTACTGACCGTCAGTAATTAATGAGTTACTGGCCTCTTCTATTGACCTATTTCGGGGACCAGTACTTTTGAACAAGAGGCATGTAACAAGGTAATTAGTAGCGATATTGTCAGGTCGCAGTGGCCGCCACTACTGGCTACAAAGGCTTCAACTGACACATACCTACCGGTCCTCATAGGCAGACGTTAAAGTACAATAACGATCTCTGTCACCCTATTTCTACAGTCGTAAATACTATCTTTACTTAGGACCAACTTGCTTCCAGTCATGAACATTCTCATGTCATGTGCCACTAACAATAGTTTCGTGTTCGAGTATGTTCGCGCGATCTTCAGTCTCTCAAAAGGTCGGGTCGAGAAAGCAAAATTTGTTGCGAGACGATAAGGACATGACTAACAAGTGGTGAATCATGGTTAACCAATTGTTAAGATTAACCACTTAATTACATAATTAACAACTTGTTAACCACATGATTAAGTGGTGACCAGCTGGAATAACGTAGATGTATAAATGGAAATCCTTCGCATTTATCGGCAACATTTAATTGAGTTTAACATACATGAATTCAAATTCCAAGTTTAGGTTGTTTCAAATTATGGAAATACAAAGGAATATGTTAATATTGTATAAATTAAAGTTAAAAAATGTTATGTTCTGGCAGAAATACCACCGTATTACGTTCTAACTACCCTAATTCTGTCTGAAGTCGTCAGTCCTACAAATGTTCATATCGTTCGATAACCCAGAGCCTCTAATACCCAGAAGTGTACGGCTCGCCAAAGACAACCGACACCTTCACACTTCGCAGTAAAAAGTTGAACAAATTTTTCACTATCCCTCAATCTCCTATCTCTCCTTAGTGCCTTAACTACCACTACCCTAACAAAATTTAGAGTCGCCCCAGCTTCTGGTAATCCAAATCAGAAGCTGACGCGTCCGTAAATTTATACTGGGTAGTGCTCATAACCCACCCAGGGCATGGATGCAGCCTCACACTTCATGACAGGGGGTAGAGGAGGGGTACAACTCTCGACACTAAGTAGACCTTGGCAGGGCATCACTCCCGTCACGTTGTTGGAGGCGGGTATGGGCATTATCGTGTCCTGTCTTTCTAACCCCACTACCCCTGACGGCTGGTGGACCCCCACGCGGGTATATGTGATGGATGTGGTATCCTGGTTATTATCAGTGGGGGTTAAGATACCTTTGCAGGCTGAGGAAGAGGTTCTAATACAGGCTTGTTCTCCCTCTTCCAACGTTCGTTGAACTAGTACACCCGAAACTCCCTCGGTTAGTGAAGCTTGGTTGAGAGGGGAAATTGGCAGTGCATGAGGCGATATCAGCGGAGTGGTCACAGAACTGGTCGGGACAGTGCAAGGGTTAGTAGAGGATGTCACACAGGAAGAGGAACAAGGTACGGTGTTAGTTTCAAAGCTGGCTGAACTGTTAAACGTAAATGAAGGAAGATATTCCTGCTGAGGCGTAGTGTAGGATGGACCCAGATCATCCGCAATATTTGGTAAACTTGAGCCTGAGAAGAGCGATGAGATGTCCGAGGATGAAGCTGAGTTGTAGTGCGTGTATGGCTGTTGTTGTGACTGTTGTTGTATCGGCTGTTGCTGGTGATTTTGATGCTGGTGAGGATGTTGATGGTGAACAAGTCGAACAGTGGACGTTGAAGAGACCGTTGATCCGGCACCATTCAACCGATAGTGAATTGTCCTTGACTGTTCCCCGATGTTATTCGTCCTTGGCTGTTCTCCGATGAATAGGTTGTGGTTATGTATGGTGTCATCAGGAAAGTGGTGAATTGTATGACTTCCACCAGAGACGTGGAGTCTCCGAGTGGTTAGGGTGGAAAGGTCTACACCACCCAAGTGTTTCAGGGCGACACTAGGTGATTGTTTGGGATATTCCAAGGGAGAAACTCCTCCAAGATGATCATGGATCACAGACGGAGGTTTGTGTGGTGATGGAAATCCTCCAATGGGAGATTTATTGGGATCGTGGGACGGAGTTGTCGACGATACGACCACGGGCGGTGGTTGCCCGTTGACCGTCAATGGATTCAGCGACGTCTGTGACGGTGCCGTGACGTAAGTCGTGGATGCGTCGTAGTTGGGTCTGCTGCCCGAATGTGATGCGTAAGTGGGTGCCACGATTAGGTTTATTCCTCCAGGGAGACTCGACGAGGACTGAGCCCAAGTAGAAGATGAGTTAGAGAATAGTTGGTTGTTGTCGTGGCTCACTCGGATGTTATTGGTTTGTAGAGACGGAAATGATTGAACCGGATGATTGGTACGTGAATGTGGCAGAGAGGGTTGGGTTGTTGCTGAGGAACTAAGAGGGTCTGAGGAAAGAGGGTTTCGTACGACTGATGTCAGTGGAGTGGAGGACGGTGTTGAAGAATGTGTAGTGGTTGTGGTTTGGACGCCAAATGAGGGTTTAAAACTGGACAGTGAATTACAATTGGGCTCTGCAGCGTAGGTAGGTTTAACGAAACGGTACGAGGTAACGGAAAAGGGAGGTAGCGGGTCCGAACATATAGGTAAACTAACCGAGTGGGGAGAACTGAAAAGAAGTGTTCCAGCACACTCCGACGTTGCAATTTTGAAGGTGGGTTAGTCGGCTCTGAAGAATTATTTTATGGATGAGGGGGTTATCAGGATGGCCTGGAATTTATTCACAGGCTCGAGGGTTGTAGTAGATTTTTATTGGAGGTACTCATGGGATTGCTGGAATTTATGAAGGAGTTCAATGGATTGGTGGAGATTTATTAAGAGGTTTTATGGGAAGGCTTGGATTTATTTACTGGTTTTGGTGGTTGGGTTTTATCAGAGGTTTCAAGTGCGGGTGAAGGGTGGAGTCCGGGCAGGCTTGGAGGAGAGGAAAAGAAGGGAAGGTTAGACGAAACATTTAAATCTGGGGATCGAGAAAATTAGTATCTAGGGTTATTTACATTTAGGATCTAGGATTAGAAGATATTAAGGATCTAGGACATTATGACTCTATAAACGAGGTAATTTTAGGATATCTAGAAGCCTTTATATTAGCTCCTTAAAAGTCGGACCATGCAAGAATCTAGGAATGTAGGGATCACAAATAATGAATATAAGAATGTTGAACTAAATAACCGGATAAATCACAGATTATTGGACCAGATCTACTGGCACAGCAGGTTAAGGGTCAAGGTCTACCGGTCTACTGATAACACGTAGTACCATCAAGTAGTAAAGTAAGTACTAAAGTACCAATGTAAGTAACGTTCCATGTTGGTGATCTTTAGTCCCGAGACGCGGAGAAAAAACACGATTTTTTTACTTAATTTTCTAATTAGGTGGCATTAGTTTAATTCATTTTGATTTTTTTCAATTATTTGTACAATTGTTTCAGTATCAATACTGTATTTCTTTTTTCTTCTACTTTCCGCACTTTTTTCTTATTTTTCCGCACTTTTTAGACGTCAATTAACACATTAGCACAAAGCACAACCGAACTTTTTAATCAAAAATTGTGATTTTTATCAATAAATAACACATTTAATTTAATGCTCATAAATTTTACCCGTCGATTTATGTTAATTTATCGAAAAGTTTTCTTATTTTCAACACGAAAGCACACGGAAAACGTAAAAAAATCACGACTAAACTTTTTTAACAGAAAATTTTAATAGATTCTTAGTTTACGATTAAACGGAAAATTTTATATACTTTTCAGTTGAAATTCCGCAATTTTCACCATCAAAACGAGAAGAAATATTCAAAGTTCACTCATACAAAGTTTATACACGAAATTTGTATAAAATTTTGAGTGGGTGACCGGAAAAAAGTCGAACACTCGAGCGTCGGCGCGGCGACACGCAAGAAAGTCTACGGCATCACGATGAAACATTTCACGACGAAATATTTTGATGTGAAAGTTATACATAGACTTGCTGGAAAAAGGGTTAAAAGAGAGGGTTGAAGAAGGGTTGAGAGGGAGAGAATAGAGAGGGAAAGAGGGTAGGGATAGAGAGAGATGAATGGAATGGATGGACAGAGAGGGACAGAGCCGATGTTGCGCCACCGAGGTCTGTGGGAAGAGTGGGA
>NW_025945754.1:0-367 GCF_000764305.2 Hyalella azteca | reverse complement strand
TAATACGTAAAATAGGCAGTCAAGTATTTGGTTAGCAGTTTGTTTTGTCTTACTTCCAAGATTACGTTTCTTAATTCCTTGATGCCTTTTTTTATCCAACTGAATTCAAACTTTTTGCTGTTGTCTTTCGGCAAATAATAAAAAGGTATTTGTGCAAAACCAAACCACCAGAGTCCCACGGTAAGAAAGGAGATGCGAGAGGTGAGTCCAGATTTGGTGTCGGCTTCACTTAGTCCGAACAATTCGGGTTTTAGAATCATCAAAAGATTAAAAATTAGGAGCAAAACGCTGCCAATATAGCCGAAGACGAATCCTCGTGCACTCAGTTTGTCGAAATTGTCTTCGGTGGCTATCTGTGGTATGTAAG
>NW_025945753.1:0-1460 GCF_000764305.2 Hyalella azteca | reverse complement strand
TTTTGCATGTCCTTGAAGCAGCTGTGTTCCCTGGGAACAAAAGTGCACTTAGACCAGGGGTCTCAAACACGCGGCCCGGGCTGCGAAACTATTTTGAGAGGCCCGCGGCCACCTACACGGTATACATGTATTGTTTGTATAGTGCTTAGTGATTAGACATACACATGATGATCGTGTTTCAGTTTTTCCATAAAGTTTGTCAGTTGCGGAGGAGAGTTAATTATTTACTCAATTTTACTGTAGTAGTGAGGTAGCCTTAAAAATATCTTCGTCGTTCAAAAAGCGAAAAATTGCGGATGGAAATAGGGTGTTCCAGGAGAAGTGTGAAAATTTGAATTTTGTGACACAAGTGGGCGCGAAACTCAACTGTGTGATTTGCTTGCAGTGCATCCCTGCCTTTGGGGCAGCCAAAGGAAAACAACGTACGTAGACAGTATGAAATATTTAATCAAAAACAGTTTGTTAGACTGTCCGGGAAACTGTGCGAGGAAAACGTCTATCAGTTAAAAACATCGTTCATCAAACGAATAAAAGTTTACTTTTTTTCACGCATCAACACAGCAAGCGAATATTATGTGCAGGCGAGCTTTGTTGTTGGCGAGATGATAGTAAAGGCATCACGACCATTCAATAAAGGCCAGTAAAACGGTGTATGCTACTGGTGTGTGAAATTATCTGCCCCCAGGAGAAGAAGCACTTCAGAAAATTGTCTGCGGACACAGTAGCAAGCAGGATCACCGCGTCAGCGACGAATGTTAAAGAACAACAGATTGACGCTGCAAAACACTTCGCTAGCATATTCCACTGCACTGGACGAGTTTACTGGTGTAACAGACACCGCATACTGTGCTTTAATCATTCGTGGGGTCGACGAAAAAGATTGTTGCAGAGCTATTGGACATACTAACCATGAAAGGAACGACGACTGGAAGCGGTTTGATTCAAGAACTGGAAGCACGTGTTGACAGGTGTGGGCTGGAGTGGGAAAATCTTGTTTCAGATGGCAACGGACGGACAAGCAATGTGTTCAGTGAAGGTTGGTGTTGGTTGATTAATCTTAAAGAAATGGAATCAGTTCATCTTGCGGGATCTTTTGCAGCCATAAAGTGTATTCTGCATCAAGAAGCACTTTAGGCCAAAAGTCTTAGAACGCGATTGATGTTGTGAAGACGGAGAACCTCGTACGTGCTTCGTACCAGTCAGTTTGTGTCATTTCAGGCTGATTTAGAAACGGAATACGGAGAGTTGCAGTATTATACGAAAGTCAAATGGTTGAGTCGCAGAAAAGTGCTGCAGACATTTTTTGAACTGGTACGGGAAATTGCAATGAAAGACCAAGGGTTCATGGCAATGAAAGACGGAGACATACCTCAGCTCAGTGACCCAATGTTTATTGTAGATCTTGCTTTTCTTACTGAAATCACGCAACATCAGGGTTGGCGATTTTTTTGATTTTTTTT
>NW_025945752.1:12139-13323 GCF_000764305.2 Hyalella azteca | reverse complement strand
GCCAAGCACCGGACAATGTTTGAACAAACACCGCCAGATGGGAAACACTGATAGCAACCAGGCTACCCCGCAACCAGACAGTACGCATCCAAGGAAGGCGACACAAAACACCGAACACGTCGCACTCACATCAATTAATGGGTCATTGTGGCACATCTTGTGCCAGCAGCGAGTAGACGTATCACTGATACGCTCTTTTATGCGAGATCAAACTGGGTCAGGTTGACTCACACACACAGAGGGGAAAGATTGCACCGTTATAGTCACTAACGATCCATTTAGTAATGATGCAGTGACATTGGTTTGACATATGGTGCATGGAGTGTATTTATGGCTAACAGAACCCGATCCAAAACACAATAATTAAAACTGAAATAAATTTGCTTTCCGAATTATTTGAAAAAAACGCCTTCAATCGGAATAGGCTCACCAATCACGTTGTTTAAATAACTCGTCAGAAAAAAAACAGCAACTCACTTACTTTTGCATCTAAGATTTTAACGATATTTTCACTTTAGGCTAATAAGCTTGTAAACGCATATGAATTAAAAAATATCTAAAAAAACGTTACATTAAGCAGCAACGACAGGATGAAGTGAAATTAACAATCAGAAAAATAATGGAAGTGAAGTGAGAAAAAGTTGATACGAGACTTTATATCACAAGGACTCACCAGAAAATCGTCACTGGTGCAACAAAATTTACGCAAGTAGCAGCCACAACCAGCCGAGGTGCCGGTCGGACATTTGAGTGGCTTATGTAGACAATCCAATTTTTGGCGAGGAGTTTTGCTTCCATAGGAACTTGCAATCAAAGATTGGCGTGAGTTCTGTCCAGACGGGCTTAAACGGTGCGCAGTGTTAAGAAAAGCGTTATTGGTGGCCAGGATAGATGACTTGCGGGGACGACTTTTCAACAGGCGGAGAGGCATTGGCGCGGGTGCAATTAGACGAGGCTTGGGGCGATGCGAGGTAGAATCGGGACTCGTCGCTGAGCTGATCACTGGCGTAGGCTTTCCACCTGTAGCGCTCCAACTGACGGAAGTCTTAGCGGCAGCATCCATCACTTTCGGAAGATAAGTATTGTGGTTCTTGTGAATACCAGAGGAATCTTTTTGAAGTGAAGTTGGAGAACCGAAAGATCTGGCTTGGGAAGAATGCGAGTCACCAGGGATGTTAATAAGG
>NW_025945752.1:0-11526 GCF_000764305.2 Hyalella azteca | reverse complement strand
GGAATTTAAAAGCAAAGAAAACAGCCAGAATATTAACCATTTCTTAAGAATGAAAACGTTTTCATTCTTAAGAAATGGTTAATATTCTGGCTGTTTTCTTTGCTTTTAAATTCCTGAGTATTTTATCGGTCTCACTTGAACTGCGAATTAAGTTTGTAGTATTCACTGGCAATGGATAAAGTCAGAGCTGATCAATGTGGGTCTGGTGTTTGTGTGCTTCTTAGCTACGTTGCGCCGCAAGGAGATTCAGCGACGAGTTGCCAAGCACCGGACAATGTTTGAACAAACACCGCCAGATGGGAAACACTGATAGCAACCAGGCTACCCCGCAACCAGACAGTACGCATCCAAGGAAGGCGACACAAAACACCGAACACGTCGCACTCACATCAATTAATGGGTCATTGTGGCACATCTTGTGCCAGCAGCGAGTAGACGTATCACTGATACGCTCTTTTATGCGAGATCAAACTGGGTCAGGTTGACTCACACACACAGAGGGGAAAGATTGCACCGTTATAGTCACTAACGATCCATTTAGTAATGATGCAGTGACATTGGTTTGACATATGGTGCATGGAGTGTATTTATGGCTAACAGAACCCGATCCAAAACACAATAATTAAAACTGAAATAAATTTGCTTTCCGAATTATTTGAAAAAAACGCCTTCAATCGGAATAGGCTCACCAATCACATTGTTCAAATCACTCGTCAGAAAAAACAGGAACTCATTTACTTTTGCATCTAAGATACCGGTATTAATGATATTTTCACTTTAGGCTAATAAGCTTGTAGGCGCATATAAATTAAAAAATATCTAAAAAAACGTTACATTAAGCAGCAACGACAGGATGAAGTGAAATTAACAATCAGAAAAATAATGGAAGTGAAGTGAGAAAAAGTTGATACGAGACTTTATATCACAAGGACTCACCAGAAAATCGTCACTGGTGCAACAAAATTTACGCAAGTAGCAGCCACAACCAGCCGAGGTGCCGGTCGGACATTTGAGTGGCTTATGTAGACAATCCAATTTTTGGCGAGGAGTTTTGCTTCCATAGGAACTTGCAATCAAAGATTGGCGTGAGTTCTGTCCAGACGGGCTTAAACGGTGCGCAGTGTTAAGAAAAGCGTTATTGGTGGCCAGGATAGATGACTTGCGGGGACGACTTTTCAACATGCGGAGAGGCAGTGGAGCGGGTGCAATTAGACGAGGCTTGGGGCGATGCGAGGTAGAATCGGGACTCGTCGCTGAGCTGATCACTGGCGTAGGCTTTCCACCTGTAGCGCTCCAACTGACGGAAGTCTTAGCTGCAGCATCCATCAATTTCGGAAGATAAGTATTGTGGTTCTTGTGAATACCAGAGGAATCTTTTTGGAGTGAAGTTGGAGTACCAAAAAATCTGGCTTGGGAAGATTGCGAGTCACCAGGGATGTTAATAAGGTTCCGTCCAAAGCCGTTCGCAAAATTGTCATGGGTAATCTTGTCAGATTTAGCATTGGGGTCATCAAACGTTTTCGAAAGATTCATAGATTGATCAAATTCTCCTGGAAGTCGATGGATGGCAGGGACAGTAATGGGAAAAATTGGAAGTGTTTGACGACCAGGCATGGAAGCCATGGCCTTCTGGAGCTCCCTCCAGAGGGTGTAGTTCGACGCGGAGAGGGTCAAAAGCTGCTCTACAGCGGCAGAAGCGTTATTTATGCGCTCATGTGGTGCTGCGTTTGTCGAATTCAAAACTCTGGAAGACTCTGCGCAAGTACCACCAGCAGACACAGGCATAATTTCCAGTGTGGTGTTTTTAATAGAGTTATCACTCGGACGAACAACGGGAATCGAGTTAGAGCCGAATGACAACGGCTGGACGCTCAGTTGCAAATTCGTGAGGTTAGCAGGACACAATATCGATTTTGTGTTGCCCCTTTCCATGGAACGTGCAATATTGTCGCGACTGTCACTTGACTGCTGAGAAGAAGTCGATCGCTGGATTGTCTCCGTGAGAGTACTTGCTGTTGAAGTCAGGGATGTATTAACTACAGCGATACCAGGAGTTTTCTCTAGGTAAACATTGAGCGCAGTATGTTTCTTTTTCATCCCTTCAGACGAAGGCTCCATTTGCAGGTGCAGTTCAGTCGCAGACACTCCATCGACACACACGTCATCAATGAGCGGGATTATGGAGGGTTCAGTCTTCACTGCACGACCGTCTCTCGTCAAATCGATTGCCGAATCATTGACAGCGAGAACGCCAGACGTTGGTGACGCGATAATTTCAGCGTGAAATAAAGTCATTTTCTTACTTCTGATGTTATCACGTTCTCCGGTAATAGTTTTATTCGAATGGTGTTTTGACGCTACATCTGCATTACCGCACGCTAAATCTTCGTTCAGTATCCCATTGAAGGTGTGGTGAGAGCCTTCGTTCCGTTGCTTGGATGAATTCGACGAATGAGTGTAATCTCTCTCAGAAGAAAATAAGACTTCGTTTCTTTTAGAGATGAAGTTTAACGGAACAGAATCACCGACATTATAAAAAACTGAATCTTGGTGTCGAACGTCATTTTCTTTGCACATCAGTTTTTTATTTGAATCGAATGTACTTGGATTATCTGATATAAAGCAAGAATGCGTACGATCGCGATGTATATCTTTTGAGAACACTTCCAAAGGGCAGTATTTTGAGGGCGTTTTAGTCGCCCTAGCTACAAGAGGGATGGAAATCGGTTTATCTTCGTCCTCCAAGAGGTCCTTGAACGAGTACGATTCCATTTGGATCGCTTATGAAAACGTTCTCAATTGTAGACCTTGACAGAAAATAATATTCAGGAGCGAGCAAAATTGAGTTAAAAGAAGTCTCGTCAGTTACACATCATTTTTTTTATCGCTCAAAAAACCACGTAGATTTGATAATAAACGACGACTGGAAAATTCTAAAACTGAAGGAACATATCACCTCCAGAACACATAAAGCACTCGTGAGCAAAGTACACGCTAGTATGCACAGTGACGGTGAGTTATAACACAACGCGTGTCGTGGCCATGGAGGAGGCCAGTGTGGCGCCGACCTACCAGCGCGGTGGCAGGCGAGACTATGACCCTCTAAGTGAGGGCTGTCGTGCATGCCCCACTCAAGTGCAGCTGAGAGATGCCGATGCCGTGAGTAATACTGAGGGCGAATCAACCCCTCATATTAAATAGGTACCCGCGTATTTCTTGTGAAAGCATGATAAGTAAGAGCGTCAGCAATGCTCGTGTGATATGAAGCTGATTGGTCATTTAGTTCTTCGTTAATGAGCTGCTATTGAAGTAGCATAACAATTGAGCTTGCAAAGTAAGTCGTTTGTGTTTGGTCACGGCAACCCAAATTTTTTCAATGTCTGTGCAGAGTTGCAGCGACATCACGCTAAGTAATTACGGAGTCGCGAGCCATTTGAAATTATTTTACAAACATCCAATCATCTTCTTGCAATAAATGATGCTTCCAAAGAGCATGTTACGATAAAATTAAAGTATTATTCGTTGAATCGCATAACATAATTCACAAAACCGCTGGCATCTTGATCAGCCAATCCTCCAAGTTTCAAGCCAATCCAAGTTTAAAATTTACATTAACAGTTAAAAATGAGTTCTAAGTCACCGAATGACTTGCACATTAAATGTTGCACTCTTGCGATGGCTCTTTAGTATGTGGACAGTCATGACTAAGAAAGAATAATCGTGTAATAATACATTATCAAATACTGCGTTGACATGAGTTCGATAAATACTCCAGCACCCATAGTGACCGTGAGTTTGCCAGTGCACACGACCTATAAACACCTATTTAGATCTTCGTGATGGAGGGAGTAATACTCCAGCACCCATAGTGACCGTGAGTTTGACAGGGCACACGAACTATAAACACCTATTTAGATCTTCGTGACGGAGGGAGTAATTGGCTACAGGCAAGTTGTCATGGCAACAGCTCACAGGCTCTCCTTTAGTGCCTCTCTTGCCCTCCAGCCTTCACAGCGCCTCGTGCAACGCATAGCCTCACGCTGGCATGGACATTGTACATGTATGTTCCATTACTTCACCACTTTCTTACATAAAACTTTCTAATAATGAATAAAAACTAAGGATTATTAGCACATTCGAGGTCAGTAGATCCCCTAGACACTTTATTCATATATAGGGCGGCTATAAGTTTCAATATAGTGTACATTTAAGAGGTCCAAGCCCTGCTGTCCAGAGTGAGGCAGGACGTGGATGTTCTAAATAAATTAAGTGGCAACAGTGAACAGTTGTCCAAGGAACTGAGTTCGAGGCTTCTTGTTACCATCAAATAATTATGGCCCCTAGGGACAAAATTATAAAATATTCTAACTCGGTAAGAACGTAGTTATCTTACACCTTTGAACGAGGTTACCAAACATTTGATTTGACGGGCTAATAATGTCGTGAATTATGTCATGAATTTTAAAACCTGAGTTAGCAGTTTTGAAATATTTTGAATTCGTTAACACTAAACGCCTACTCATCGAGTCATCCACTAAAAGCTCAGGAAAGCTCAGCGTACGAGTCAAATTTGGATTAGTAAGAACGAACGAAAGTTAAAGAGTTTACATCATTTTATACGCACGCGAATTGCGCTTTATTGTAACGAAGAAGTGCTTCAGCGCTACGTAGCCTGGGCAGGTGATAAGTTGCCAATAGGGTGGCGTGGTTGCTAGGAGGGTAGGGGTGGTGCAGGTAGTGTGGTTGCCAAGAAAGTAGGTGTGGTGCAGGTAGTGTGGTTGCCATGCAGGCTGGTTGCCAAGAAGGTAGACAAGGTGCAGGCAGCATGGTTGCCATGCAAGGCTGGTCACTAGGATGGTAGGGATGGTGTAGACAGCATGGTTGCCATGCAGGACTGGTTGCCAAGAAGGTAGACAAGGTGTAGACAGCATGGTTGCCATGCAGGCTGGTTGCTAAGAAGGTAGACAAGGTGCAGGTAGTGTGGTTGCCATGCAGGCTGGTCACTAGGAGGGCAGGGGTGGTGCAGGCAGCATGGTTGCCATGCAGGCTGGTCACTAGGAGGGTAGAGACGGTGTAGACAGCATGGTTGCCATGCAGGCTGGTTGCTATGTAGACGGGGGCAATGCGCCCTGGTCGTAAGGCACACGAGCAGCAGATGCCGACGATATGTTAGTGTGGCCGTTCAATGAACCTGTTGCTATACACTGAGTATACACGCAAGCTCTGAGCTCAGGCTCTCAACACATATTTTACTTCAGCTCTGAAAGCAATTTAATACAGCTAATGTAAATACATTCAACTACATACAAACATGCGTATTTTTAGGAACCATGAACACTGTTAATCCCATTTATACCTGCTAGTACATTAGGGAATTTCTTGACGTCCTAATGATTAGAATGCGAATGCAATCAGAAGTATATGAACCTTCATTGTAAGTACCAGCTATCTTCATGACGCACGTTGAAGCCAGTAATGTTTATATTAAAACGCTAGTATTTGCTATTTTGTGGCTGATAAAGGCTCACTACCACTTAACTGTGAGTTGGTCTCAGTAAATTGAAATGTAAAGTTTAGGCGGTTACAGCTAGCAAGTTTGGTGCGAGTCCCGTGATCGCTTAGAATATTTAGGCGCTTTGTAATGTGCTGGCCTATCACGCGCAGAAATACTTGCCTAGCCAACACATTACGTAGATAGTGACCATATATTTGCTTGTAGTGGCTAGGGTAGTGACTATATATGCTTGAACGTCCCTGTGTAGAATTATATTTTGGTTTATTATCCATTTATAAACAATACCCATTAAAAACTAGAAGTGATTAGACAAATAACGTAAATTTTCATTCAAATACAAGTTACATTGCCTGTTCAACAGGTGACATCATTCATACTCTGGCACCGAAAGTGCAGAGTATGAATGGCACATCCACGAGAGTTTAAATTATTACAATAATGACGCAAAATATAGGTGGGCAATTTCACGTCAGTGTAAATGAGTTGAAGTTAAATGCACATGAAAGCTGCTGTATCGGCTTATGGACGATCAGCAAGGTTAGCGCTTCCAGTTCCGTGCTTCGGTAAACTTCGATAGCGAGACAACCGTTTTCTATGATACGAACATGCGATACAAAGAACGAGACTTTATTTTGCAGGGGAAACTAAAGTGTCGGCGTCAATTGGGAGACTCGAGATCTGAATAGCGAATAGACAGCGAACTTTTTGAACATCGTAAGCATTACAAATAATAACTGACTCGTAACGTAAAAATTAAACCAGCTGCTCAAAGGTATAACCAATAAAAATTAACTGCAGGCAAACGCGATATTGGAAGACTGCATAAAAATAAGGAAACGAATTTGCACGAGAACAAGCAGTCGACAACAAAAAGTCCAGGAGACACAAACGTCACCCATGAAGTCTTACTTGTTAAAAGTCGCATAAAGATATAGTTAAAAAAAATAACTTTACTAAGACCTCACCTTGCGAAGTAAAAGAAGAGAATTTTACTGGGTCGAGCACATTTAAATTGTCGCAGACGCAGATCGTCGACGAATGTTCGTATGAATCAATGACTTACCAATGGATTGTAATTCAACTATAGCGGCTGCGAAAGACGATCCCAAGGCTTATGATAATCGAGCTTCGAGAGATAGTTTGCAACTTGTAAAAGTACAATGAGATGCGAAAAGAGAATTTTTCAACTTTTGTCAGAAGACATTGTTAAATGAAGATAAAAATGACCAGTCCTGTTCAGTGCTATGATGATGACGGAAATCGAAAATCTTTAAATAATTGTTTCGAGTTGCATCTAACTAGCATCAATGCTTCCACCAACAGCTTCTAACATCCCTCATTTTCCTAGCAACATAAGACCATCAAATTATTCCAGCGATATTTACAAAATTTGTTGAACTATTACAGGGAAAAATTATCTGCACATATTCACCAGCAGAGTAACAGTATCAATATAACATTCATAGGCTGAAGTTTCCGCTGAAAACCCAAGGTGATTAGGAAACAGTTCTTCCATAAGTTAGTAAAGCTGGAACTCGCGAGTAAAACTTCATTAATAGCAACCATATTCTTCGGTAGTCGGATGACATTTAGATAGATAAGCCGTTGTTAGTCCGCTTCTCAGTTCGACTTAAAAAGTACTATGAATTACTAACGGAAAACGGATCTTGCTTCAAGCAAGCTTTGCCGTGCTAATACGAAGGCTCAAATATTTACCCTAATAACAAGTTACTCACAGTCTGGGGCAAAAATTTACCCTAACTGTAACAAGTTACTCACAGTCTGGGGGAAATATTTACCCTAACAGAAACGAGTTACTCACAGTCTGGGGCAAATATTTACCCTAACTGTAACAAGTTACTTACAGTCTGGGGCAAACATTTACCCTAACTGTAACAAGTTACTCACAGTCTGGGGCAAACATTTACCCTGAAACAAGTTACTCACAGTCTGGGGGAAATATTTACCCTAACAGAAACGAGTTACTCACAGTCTGGGGCACATATTTACCCTAACTGTAACAAGTTACTCACAGTCTGGGGCAAACATTTACCCTAACTGTAACAAGTTACTCACAGTCTGGTATTTACCCTAACTGAAACAAGTTACTCACAGTCTGGTATTTACCCTAACTGTAACAAGTTACTCACAGTCTGGTATTTACCCTAACTGTAATAAGTTACTCACAGTTTGGTATTTACCCTAACCTAAACAAGTTACTCACAGTCTGGGGGTTTGCCTTGGGCATGGGCACTGCTCTTCCAGGTAAATGTAAGATGAATTATGATTTAAGATAGACTTTATATATTGATCAATTTTAATTACGGGAATTTAAATTTATTTATAAGTTATTATGTTATAAGGAATTACCTTATGTAGAATAACCTGTTACAAATAAAATATTTAGACAAGATGTAACGGTATCATGTCAACTTACAGGGACAATATTTAGACAAGATGTTAAATACATAAAACATAAAACTTTCTAATAATACTTTCTAATAATAATAATAATAATAATAAAACTAATAATAATTTCTAATAATAATAATGTTATCATGTTAACTTACAGGAGCAAACTGCTGCTGTGGTGTGGTGGTGTAGAGGCTGGCTGTGGTGTACATGGTCTCGCCCGAGTAGATGGGATACTCTCTGGACGCAAGGCACATGCAAACAGGTTAGACTTTCACCACTAAATCATGGTAATTACAATCAATATTTATAATGAGTCGTAAAATGTTCATCCTGATGCAAAGTTCACGTACAAATGAAAAGTTATTTGGCTAAAAGTTCTGTGTTGAAGGTAATGCGTTGACTAATTCTCTTTATTTCAATTAATGCAATACACTAATTGGATAATCAACGTCCTAACAATCTAGGAAAATGTATATATAATGGCAAGTAAGGGGAAATAACTGTCCCTGGTTGTTCTTAATGCAAACTTTGAACTGCAAGTACACAAGTTACTGCGGTAGGAAGACATTTGGGGATTTGGAGCAGTAGCATGGGAGTTTACAGCGTTCTCAGGACCACTTCATTTTACAGAGAAGGTATCATTGAGCTTAGAAGATAATACCCATTTAGCAGGAATTTATAAAAACTGGTGAAGGTAGAGCACTCGAGTTATTTTGAAGTTGAGGATTGGAGGGATGACGATGCAGTACAAATATACAATAATGCAACACAAGCTTACCATAATTTATATCTTATTTCCATGCGGACATCAAGCGTTCATAGGCACTAATGATTATCATTGGCCATCCACAAACTTCATTTTATCCAAATACAGCTACATTCAGTTCAGACTTCAATTTATTTAGTTATAAACGAAACAAGGCTGCCACAATTAACCTTCGTCGTTATATCGAGCCAGCCAAACAAGTCTCGGCTGACATTGCGTAAGTATTTTCGAGCGACAATTTAGTTAAATTAGAAAAAGGAATAGAAGAAACTTTCTGCATCAAAGAATAGAACAAAGTTTCTGCAACTACCGCAGGTTCGGTGAAGGTTGCGCCGTGGATGCATCACAGTGGACGGTTACATGAAGCATGCCCCAGTTACACTTATGTCGAGCAGAGAGAGCCATGCAGCGCGCATAATGATTTGTATGTCAATAGTATATCGCTTCGACAAAGAGAATGCATAATGTGAATTCTACATATTTTGCTTTTTTTGTAAAAGGAGAAATATTTATGCAAGTTATAATATAATAAAATATATAAATAGAAATACTTTGTGAGGATCTTGTAAGTAGTTCGATCAAATATGATAGGCTATATTACGAAGTTCGAAGGCACAATTTAAAGCATCACAAAAATGGCAACAAATAAGTTGAAGTAGTTATCGATTAAATTTAATTTCCTACTTTCGAATCAGTAGCGCACAGCTTTTAAATTTTTTCAGGCTTAATTGCTTTCAACGCTCCACTGAACATGTGCACTGTCTGGAGTCTTGATTTCTTTCTCAAGTAAATAAGAGAAGAGCACAGCCATGTTTAATACCTAGGAAAATGAATTGAAGCCCGCTCCCAGCCGGGATTTCCCACCCTCATCAAGATCAAGCCACGCCAAGGTTCCAATAACCACCCATGGCACAAAATCTTTGGGAAGCGTTCGTGTCGCTTCGCTCCACGAACAGCAATAGACACAAAGTAATCTTGACATTTGATTTGTACAGGATCCAAATTCTACCAACACAGAAGAGAACATAATGATTTCGCGCATGAATATAATCTGGCGCGGTAGGTGAAACGACCGTCCTCGGCCACCGCTCAACAGCCGCTGCGGCGCGTCTATCTGTCAGCATTCAGTAAGTAAAGTCAAGTAAGTTTACTGAGCATAAAAAGCGTAACTAACGCACACAATTCTGTTATTGCTTCCACATTACCTGCATCAACCCCAATAAAATCTGTGCAACAGATACATAAAAAATAGAGCATTTACAGCAATGCTGAATTTTTTAATGCGTAAAACTTTACAGACTTGCATCTTTTTCAGAAACAGAAGCAAAAAATCAGCTATCGATTCCAGCCCATGGTAATGAACAAAGAACTCAATCAGAAGTTAATTGTATTTGACAACCGAGGCCGAAACTTTTCGAGGCCATAGCAAGGAGACATCATTGAGAAAATCCTGGTTTGAAGGAAGATTCCAACACAAAACATTGAAACATTCATCATGCAACGGAACGAACTCATGACAGCTGAAACCCAACGGACCACAACACAAACCCAACTCCAAACCCCGAAGTATCAAGAGGTCACTGGGCCAAAGCATATTAGGTCGTTCTTATTTAGTTTAATTAGTTCCAATTAGCAGGAAAATAACAGAGCAACGATGCGGGAGAGGAAGATTTGAATTTTTGTTCAAGAGAAATTGTAACTCTCACCATTTCTCGATCCAAAGTATAGTGAGTATTTAATTTATTTGTTTTTTTCTTACACCAGTATAAATCTCGAAATATTTGTAGAGTTCATTATTCGAACTGTTCTTAACATGTTGGTCGAAACTGAACAGCAAAATTAAATTACAAGAACATTAGTAAATATTGTACTCCACTCGGCATACTAACCCGAGAACACCCAAAAAATAATTCAAAATTGGCTCACCCACAAATGCAAAATGCACCTAACAGTCAAGTATTGGATGAAACGGCAAACGTGGACCCAGGACTTACGCTCCTCGCAGTTCACTGACGTACGAGTATGTAACCGAATTCTAGAATCTGGCCTGAGAACGTGGTCGTCCGCTAAGAGGTGCAAATCAGTATGTCCCTCGGTAGGACTATAGAAACCATGCACCTGCACTTCATGCAGAAGCTTAGGTATATAAAAAAACTTCTGCACCGTAACTGAGAGCCCGCAACTCGTGCCACAACGAATTTTTAGGCAAAATTTTCATCCATTAAATTTTAATCGAACAGTTTTAGGGATACAGGAAGGTTCTTTTTCTTTCAAGAAGCTGTTACATAATTTTCTTGTCCATATATTTTCAATAATTTCAAGGAACAAAAACTTGAGAACTTGAAACATGTCCTGAAGACTCTAGTCAGGTGAGACAAGTTAAAGGCGCAGCACCGACTAAATTACCCAAGACTTTGTTTAATTTCTTCAGCCAATCTCTGACAGCGTTTAAAGCTAAACCCACCAATCGCAGACGAGAAATCGGTGGCTACGTGTACTTTGACAGTTACGTGTACTTAAGGGTGTTTTTGATTGTACGCCTCAGATCTCGAAGTCAATTACCCGAGATCCTTGTGACACGACAAACATACGCTCGCTTTTAACATACTGTGTCCGTACAATAGGTATCAACATTGAACATCCGTTCCTTCTAACTGATTTTATTTATGAACGTTTTTCCAACGCATGGAACTATACTAACATTGAACACCAATTTAAATATTCACTGACGGTTCTTATTTAGGAAGAACGGACACATGTTCTCCAACGCTCGGAAGTTTAAGAACATTGAACGCTTATGAACATTGAACATCAAACACGTTCAGCCACA
>NW_025945751.1:1750-2700 GCF_000764305.2 Hyalella azteca | reverse complement strand
CCTTGCTGTATGCCGGTCGCGGATACCAAACTCGACCTCCCAAAGAATAGAGGGGACGGTTCCGAATATGATTGGTACAGCATTCTATAAATTCCCTGCGCTTTCGCCCGCGCAGTGGCCAGGAACACGTCACGTCGCAGGCTGTTGAATGCACTCGCCATGCTCGCCATGTCAACCTTGAAAAACACTCTCCGGCTCGAGGTACGCACGGGCTGAGTGTTCGATGAGCAGTGATTGTGAATGGTTGTCCATACACCTTGATCTCGCCTTGAAAACCGGTGTACAAACTCTAACCCAAATTAGACTGTGAATTGTTTAATAAATATATATATCCATACTTCAACGAGAGGCTGTGAACATTATGAAAGAAACCACGGCAAGTGCAGCGGATCTGATAGATCCTGGAGCCGACACAACTGACCATCTTACGGCATCCCAACTGCAGCATTTCCTAGAAGATGAACCTGCCAGTGCCATCATAGAAAACGACATGCCAGAACGCATGGAATGTGCAAGTAGAGCAACAATACGGAAAAGAAGGGGGTCTTTCCTGGAGGACCCAAATTTGGGAAGAGGTAAGACTAAGAAAAGAGCACTACAGCGGAACTTTGACTACGCTGAAGATGACATCCACCCAGCACCGGCCATGCATGGTCCTCACCAACCTCCTCCAGTAATTGAGCCACTTGGTGTGGGGTGGGCAACCTCTGACGATGGGATGCATGCCGGAGGCCAGCATGGTGCAATTACATATCAATTTTAAATTACCTTGGTAATTTGAGTTTTGGGAACGCCGAACTTAAATTAGAGGAGTGGCGGCTCGCTGTTCGCAGCCCCCGCGCGCACGGCAGACAACCTCCCACGCTGACAGTCTAGATAACACTGCCTGGCTCACAGCAGTCGTCGTGCAAGCGGTTTTTCAATACAAAATAGTCTTAGAGTGCTAACAC
>NW_025945751.1:0-1691 GCF_000764305.2 Hyalella azteca | reverse complement strand
ACAGTGTGGAATTCTAGAGGGATAATAAATTAACCAGTACACATAGCATATTGGAAAGCAGGACCTGAAAGCTTGGAAAGGCCAGGAACTTTACACTTTCAGTCCATTATTTACATATCCTATCCCTTTCCAGAATTCCATTTGTGATTGGTTTGTTATTTTAGCCACTTTCAGCTTTCCAGCTTTGATTGGATAATGGAATTGTAATATTATCTGCTTTCTAGCTGTGATTGGTTGATGGAAATGCTTTCAAGCTGTGATTGGCTGATGGGGATGCTTTCAAGCTGTGATTGGTTGTGCCCATAAGCCCTGCCCGTTATCAGTGATATGAGCACTTTATTGAGCAGGGATGTTCAAGCATTGTTTACTGTTTCATGACTTTCTGTCTCATGATGTACAGCCTGAAAACTATGTTTTGTGCCATTGAATCCGGTTAAACTCTCATAAATGATCTTGATATTGTCAATTATTAGCAGTTTTGCCCCATTTATAACGTGTGTTTTTTTCTGAGACTGATTTTTTAGCTTACTGCAATATCAAAGTGATTGTGCGAATTAATCCAATTGTCTATGAATTATGAATTGATTACTATTTTAAATTCCCTTTGAGTAACGTAACCAGGCAGTTTGTACTGTATAAACCTGAGTGGAATTTTTCCTTGACAAAATAATTCCTGTTGCCGCCTAGATTGAAATTCTGAATATTCCTAAGCGTCTTAAATTGCTCAATCGTTGCCGACTAATGTTTCATAGGAATTACCATTAAGACTAATTTTAAGTTCTGCCTTCTTACAGTACTCTGTTTTGCAGAGCACGTCATGGTCATGTGATGATGGACTGAAAAGAAGTACAATAAGATAAGAAAAATTGTATTTTATTCTCCGCGAACCATCTGCGGCCTCTGGTCATGAGGACGTGTCAATGCTGCTGCTCATGCAGCCCGTGCGTACGTATGTATGTAGTCCGTTTTGAGGTTGCATAAATGTCCCTTGACAGGGCACTTGTTGCACTTGGATTTATCAAATGATTTTCAATGGGTTACTTAGTTTGAAGTATATTGTTCCAGGGCGGTCTTGATCAGCTTCCAGCGATTATTCAGGCGTCCAGTATTCTTGATGTATTCAACCGTAGCTTTTACAATGACAAACTGGGCGTTCCGTGTGAAGTCTCCTCCTCCCAGCAGGTCTCGCTCTGTGAGGGGGCTAACCCCGTAGGGGTCCACAGCATTTTCAAGTGTTCTTCGGGCTTCCAGGTGTAGTCCACAATGTAGAAGGAAGTATTCAATGGTGTCCTCCACGTTGCCGTGGTCACACATTGGAGAAGGTGACATACCAAATCGATATAGATAGGCACCCAGGCCTGCATGGCCCAGGCGGAGACGGGCCAGGCTGACAGCAGCCCTAGAAGTCGGAGCAACCACCCATGGGACAGGGGACAGTTTGCTACGTATTGTGGTCAAGTGGACGCCCTTCCCTGTTGCCCTTACATCGGTCACCCAGGAGTCCAACCAGCGCTCACGCAGTCCCCTTCGCAGGCAGCTCAGATGGTCTGATTGTTCGACGTGTGAGAGTACACTGAAGTCAAGTGAGTGGCCCAGCTGTGCAACCTTGTCAGCCACCTCATTGCCATGAATACCAGCATGGCCTTTTACCCACTGCAGGGTAACAGTCAACCCAGGTGCTGAGTGCAGGG
>NW_025945750.1:1561-4570 GCF_000764305.2 Hyalella azteca | reverse complement strand
TTATTACGGGCGATAATTACCTTGTATTACCATGGTATTCGTTCCCTATATTATCCAATTACTCAACAAGCCTTATGACATATCAGTACGGAATTTTCCCCCTATTACCCCATTACCCGTTACCATCAAGTCTCATGACGTATATCATCATGGTATTTCTCCCCATTACCCCATTGTCAGTTACCAACAAGCCTCATTACCTATCTGTATGGTACTTCCCCCTTTAGTACCCCTTTACCATTAACTAACAAGCCTCATGACTTATCATTATGGTATTAACCCCCCTATTTCCCCTATTACCCATTACCTCATGTCGTATATCAGTATGGTATTTTCCCCCATTGCCCCTTTACCCCATTACCCATTTACCCCATTACCCCATTACCATTACCCCATTACCCCATTTTTCCCAATACCCCATTACCCATTACCCCATTACCCCATTACCCATTACCCCATTACCATTACCCATTACCCCATTACCCCTTTATACCAATTACCCATTACGTTGCAGTAACCGCGTGGTGTCTGAGCGCGACGTAGACGGTATCCTGCGCCTAACCATCCGTCACGTGCGGGAGGAGGACGCGGGGTCCTACACTCTGAAGGTCTGGAACGACTACGGCCAGGCCGCCTCCATGGGCAAGCTCGTCTGTGAATGTGAGATATACTTTATAATGCTTTATATTAATTTCTAATACTTTCTGATGCTTTCTAGTACTTTCTAATACTTGCTGCTACTTTCTTATTTACTCTACGTATATTACTCTATAGACTAAGTTTATTACTTAGATTTATATTAAGGGATTTATTACATTTCTAATTTGCTTCTGATTATATTATAATTTATAATTACAGTGAGTGATATAAATACATATAATATAATATTATTAGGTCTTACGAAAGTGCCTACAGCATTATTAAAGTATTCTTAGGTCTTATGAAGGTGCTTGTAAGTTTTATAAACGCATTCATAAGTCTTGTGAAAGTGCTTGTATAAACGTATTATAAACGTATTCTTTGGTCTTGTGGCCCGTTGGCCGGACTTGGCCCGTTCACTGGCCCGTTTCCCCAGCATAAAGTCGGCCCGTTTTCACCAGGTATATCGAAGAAGGCCCGTCGGCCCGTTGGCGACGAGTATCAGGGCTGGGATAAGATGAAGCGGACCGGAATACCGGTCCCGTTACCAGACCGTCCCTTCATCAGCGCCTTGTCGGACCGACGGGTGACGGTCTCGTGGAACCCGTACATCGCTCAGGGACCTCAGCCGCCCGTTACGTACCAAGTGGAAATGTGCGAGAGTCCCGAGGGCGACTGGTTCACGGCCCGTTCTGGTGAGTGACCCGTTAAATGACCCGGTGAGTGGCCCGTTAAATGGCCCGTTCTGGTGAGTGGCCCGTTAAATGGCCCGATGAGTGGCCCGTTAAATGGCCCGGTGAGTGGCCCGTTCTGGGCAGTGGCCCGTTAAATGGCCCGTTAGATGCCCCGTTCAATGGAGTGGCCCGTTAAATGGCCCGGTGAGTGACCCGTTAAATGGCCGGGTGAGTGGCCCGTTAGATGGCCCGGTGAGTGACCCGTTAAATGGACGGGTGAGTGGCCCGTTAGATGGCCCGTTCTGGAGAATGGCCCGTTAAGTAGCCGGGTTAGTGGCCCGTTAGATGGCCCGTTCAAGAGAGTGGCCCATTAAATGGCCGGGTTAGTGGCCCGTTAGATGCCCTGTTTTGGTGAGTGGCCCGTTAAATGGCCCATTAGATGGCCCGTTCTGGGCAGTAGCCCGTTAAATTGCTTGTAGATTGACGCGTTAAATTATTAGTCGTTATTTGATATATTAAACAACGTTCAAATTTGAACATTATTTGATATATTAAACAACGTTCAAATATCAACGTTATTTGGTATATTAAACAACGTTCAAATATCAACGTTATTTGATACATTAAACAACGTTCAAATATCAACGTTATTTGATACATTAAACAACTTTCAAATATCAACGTTATTTGATGCATTAAACAACGTTCATATATCAACGTTATTTGATACATTAAACAACGTTCAAATATCAACGTTATTTGGTATATTAAACAACGTTTACATATCAACGTTATTTGATACATTAAACAACGTTCAAATATCAACGTTATTTGATACATTAAACAACGTTCAAATATCAACGTTATTTGATACATTAAACAACTTTCAAATATCAACGTTATTTGATGCATTAAACAACGTTCATATATCAACGTTATTTGATACATTAAACAACGTTCAAATATCAACGTTATTTGGTATATTAAACAACGTTTACATATCTACGTTATTTCAACATTTGATGCTTGATGGGTGTCTTATTGAATCTTGTATATAATTTTTTGTCGTTTACATTATTTATTATATTATATATATTTTATATTATTCAACCCCCAAATTCCTTCAGTGATCAGACTGAATAATGACCCACCTAATGACCCACCTAATGACCCTTATGACCCACCTAATGACCCACCTAATGACCCACCTAATGACCCACATGACCCACCTAATGGCCCCCCAGGCATCAGGGGCACGGCGGTCGACATCACCAACCTCGCCCCCAAGAGCGACTACAAGTTCAGGGTCCGCGTGGAGAACAATCACGGCGTGTCCGAGCCCTCGCCCTACGTCGCCACCTTCAGGTACGTCGGCTGCTGGAAGACGTCTAGGTACGTCCGTATGTCCAATACGCGTTCCACGAGGTCACTGTTAATGATGATAATAGTATTAAGTAAATAAAAAATTTATTATAAACCTAAATAATAAATCAATACAATTATTATTTCCCAGAATATCGCTATTTCTATGAGGAAATGTGGGGAAATTTTAATGTGTTCCCCAAACCTTTTACGTTTGTTTTGTTTTGAGATAAAATAATTTAGGGTAAAATAATTTAGGGTAAAATAATTTAGGTTAAAATAATTTAGGGTAAAATAATTTAGGTTAAAATAATTTAGGGTAAAATAATTTAGG
>NW_025945750.1:0-986 GCF_000764305.2 Hyalella azteca | reverse complement strand
ATTTGATATAAATTTGCTTAAAAGTATACAACTTGTGGTAGTCTTAAAACGATGTCCAACTTCCTACAGGAGCAAAAAAATAAGCACAGTTTTTGCAACCAAACAAAACGAAAATGACACACGGCGTTCACACAAAATAAGGAATAGAGAACCAGGTTTATAGGAAGTTTGAGAAATACTTAATGATTGATGAACATGATGACACTGATTGGCAGGCGGTACAAAATTTGTAGTTCGAATTGGTCACTGAAGGAACCGACCACCGCTCGGAACTGCTTAAAAATTGAATCTGCCTATCTTGCTCGCGCAGAACCCAACGTCAACTTGTCCGCACAGCTGGACAAAAAAAGACGACCGCACTGCGCGAAAAAATTAATCATTTTATGTTTGTGTAATTCTCGGGGAGAAATGTTAAATTTCTCACACATTATTACCCCTTTCATTATCACCCCCCCCTTCATCATTATTACCCCCCCTTATTATTACCCCCCTCATTATTACCCCCATTACCCCCCATTACCCAGGGTAACCGACAAGGACGCCGGCGTCTACGAGTGCCACGCTCGCAACGAGCACGGCGAGTCTCGCCAGAGGATTACCTTCGAGATCGCCGAGTATCCGGGGTAACTGGGGGTAACTGGGGGTAACTGGGGGTAACTGGGGGTAACTGGGGGTAAATGGAGGACTGAGTGTAACTGGTAATTGTGGTAACTGAATCTCTGTTTCAGGGTAACTGGGGTAATTGTGAGTAACAGGGCGTAACTGAGGTAACTTGGGTGCCTGGTGGTAGCAGGGATGGCTTGGGGTGATTGGTTAAAAAAATTAATCATGTAAAATAAAAAATAAATAACTAAGGTAATGAAGTAAATTTTAAAATTTACTCCAGGAAAACAAATCAATAATTAAATAAAATAAAATAAGTAAAATAAATGAAAAATAAAATATAATAAATAAAAAGGAATTAAAATAAAATGATATATTTAATT
>NW_025945749.1:0-4904 GCF_000764305.2 Hyalella azteca | reverse complement strand
TATTTTTTTAACCTCTCGTGGGTTTACGTCTCCGACAAATTAACGGCCGGACTCGCGGCCGGTCTCACGGCCAATGTCCAAATTCAATGATCAAGAAATATCTTTCAAACTAATGAACTTATCTTGATGAAACTTGGTACCGTATTCATTAGGCCCTAACGGTAATGTAAAGCTCGTGAAAATTTTTTGAATTTTGCCTTCTATTGTGTTTGCCATAGTTAAATGGAAATACGGGCCGAAATTCACAGTGATAAAGGAATTTCTTCCAAACTACTGAACAGATTTGAACGAAATTTTGAATTTACAATCCTAACTATCGAACGGTGATGTTTAGCTCATGAAAATTTTTTCGACTGTGCCTTCGTTCGCGAGTGTCATTCGTGATTTAAACAGCAATACTTTCTTCAATTCGCAGTAATCAAGAAATTTCTTCCAAACTACTGAACAGATTTCAACGAAATTCAGTATTTTAATACCTAACCTCAGCAACGGTGATATTTAGCTCGTTACAATTTTTTCGTTTTGCCTTCGTTTGCGAGTTATACGGCTATACGTAAACGGCTCTTGGTTAAACCAGCCGGTAGAAAAGCCGGCCGTTCCTCCTATATCTGTATAACTTGCGAACGAAAGCGAATTAGGTAGTGTGAAATCAAGAATGACGTTGAAATGAAAAACAAAATCTCGCAAACGAAGGTAAAATCAAAAAAATTTTTGGAATCTAAAAAACACCATTTGGTAGTTAGGAATGTTTATTCAAAATTTCGTTCAAATCTGTTTGGTAGTTTGGAAGAAATTCATCGATCACTGCGAATTTCGGCCTGTATCGCAATATAATTCACGAATGAAGGTGATACTGTATTTAAAAATTTTTTGCATGCTAAACATCACCGTTAAGTTCTAATGAATACACGTTACAAGTTTTATTGAGCTGCGTTCATTAGTTTGGGAGATATTACTTGATAATTGATTTAGGAGATTGGTCGTGAGACCGGCCACAAGTCCGGGCCGTAAATTTGTCCGAGACGTGCTAGGTTTCTAGTACTGAAACAGTTAAAACAGCTGAAAAAACATATTGGTTCACTAAAAGGGGTTCTATTTATGAAATACACATTTGTGTTTAACCTTTATCTTTTGAAATTGCAGCGTACTAAATTTTATAGAAAGAGGCGCATGATTTTATTTGTTTCTGTGGGGGGCGCTAAAAATTCACTAGGGAGCCAAAGGGGGCGCCAGCCTGAAAAAGTTTGGGAACCACTGCTATAGAGGATTCAGATCGGGTGACGATGGTGGCCATTCATCTTTGGTTATGAAGTGGGGTACATTCTCGGACAGCAACTCCTGAATCGATTTGGCCCCATGGGATGGTGCAGAGTCCTGCTGGAACGACCAGGGACGTTTTTGAAGTGCTTTTGTGCCCAGGGCAACAATGCACCAACAAGGATGGCATCTCGATAGTTCTTCTGATTCAATTTCACCCCTTTGTCAACAAAAAAGAGGGGTCTCCTTGAGGACTCTGTTACGGCTGCCCAGACCATCACTGAGGTCGGGCATTGCTTCCTAGTCACCACACGGGATCCTTCGTCCCCATTTTTCGACCAAATTCGATTATTTTGGGAGTTGAAGTGGTGTTCAACATTAAATATCTTCTCATCACTGAAAACGAGGTTTGGCAGCGTGCCATCACGAATGCTTGAAAGAAGAATCTTGGATCTTTGGAGGCGTTCGTCAACAACTTGAGCAGACAGTTGGTGTTTTTTTGACACCATAAAGATGATAAATGATAAATAATGATATAGATTAATGAGAAGGTGTAAACAAATGACAAATATCGAGGACAATTATCAACAATTGATTTTGAAAAAAATGTAACGCTAAATATTGATGACCCTGTATGTGGATAATTTTTGAGTTTAGTAGATTAAAGTAGACATCCATGTAGGGAAGGTAAAACATAAAAATAACTAACTTTTAATTACTGTATCTAACCCGTACTAGTTCGGTTAGGTTAATTGCAATAAAGTTGCGTTGACATGTTTTGAAAATGTTTTAAGAGGTGGTAAGGTAAGAGTACCTGTTGTTTATGAGTAAATCTCAATAGCAGAACAATAAATATTTAGAGATTTCCAATAATTTTGGCCATTGTAGCGGCTAATGTAGCGGCGCTATATTTTATTGTAGCGGTAGCGCTCGCTACAATCTAGTGGGTGTAGCGGTAGCGGTAGCGCCCGCTACATTTAGAGCATGTAGCGGTAGCGCCGCTACATTTCAAAGTAGCGCTGCCCAGCTCTGAAAAACATTCACTAGACATTAACTTCACTCCTCATATCTTTAGCTGCTTTAGCGTTCATGGCTGACGAATAAAATATTAGAAATGTATTTCATCAACTAATTTAGCAGAGTGTTAAGTTCATTATACACAAGAAACGATTTAATTCTCTGTCGCCGTTATTCGAAATACAAAATTTATATATGATGTCTAGTGGAAAAGCACATAAACGGTACTGTTGTGGAATTTTTTCAAAGTTATAATAATTAAATATGTATAGGGATGACCACTAGCTGATGTGCTGTCTCTTATACACATCTAGATGTGTATAAGAGACAGGAGTCCTGCTGGAACGACCAGGGACGTTTTTGAAGTGCTTTTGTGCCCAGGGCAACAATGCACCAACAAGGATGGCATCTCGATAGTTCTTCTGATTCAATTTCACCCCTTTGTCAACAAAAAAGAGGGGACTCCTTGAGGACTCTGTTNATGACGTCATCAAATGAGACGAGCTCGCTGATTGGCTGCATCCAATGACGTCATCAAATGAGACGAGCTCGCTGATTGGCTGCATCCAATGACGTCATCAAATGAGACGAGCTCGCTGATTGGCTGCATCCAATGACGTCATCAAATGAGACGAGCTCGCTGATTGGCTGCATCCAATGACGTCATCAAATGAGACGAGCTCGCTGATTGGCTGCATCCAATGACGTCATCAAATGAGACGAGCTCGCTGATTGGCTGCATCCAATGACGTCATCAAATGAGACGAGCTCGCTGATTGGCTGCATCCAATGACGTCATCAAATGAGACGAGCTCGCTGATTGGCTGCATCCAATGACGTCATCAAATGAGACGAGCTCGCTGATTGGCTGCATCCAATGACGTCATCAAATGAGACGAGCTCGCTGATTGGCTGCATCCAATGACGTCATCAAATGAGACGAGCTCGCTGATTGGCTGCATCCAATGACGTCATCAAATGAGACGAGCTCGCTGATTGGCTGCATCCAATGACGTCATCAAATGAGACGAGCTCGCTGATTGGCTGCATCCAATGACGTCATCAAATGAGACGAGCTCGCTGATTGGCTGCATCCAATGACGTCATCAAATGAGACGAGCTCGCTGATTGGCTGCATCCAATGACGTCATCAAATGAGACGAGCTCGCTGATTGGCTGCATCCAATGACGTCATCAAATGAGACGAGCTCGCTGATTGGCTGCATCCAATGACGTCATCAAATGAGACGAGCTCGCTGATTGGCTGCATCCAATGACGTCATCAAATGAGACGAGCTCGCTGATTGGCTGCATCCAATGACGTCATCAAATGAGACGAGCTCGCTGATTGGCTGCATCCAATGACGTCATCAAATGAGACGAGCTCGCTGATTGGCTGCATCCAATGACGTCATCAAATGAGACGAGCTCGCTGATTGGCTGCATCCAATGACGTCATCAAATGAGACGAGCTCGCTGATTGGCTGCATCCAATGACGTCATCAAATGAGACGAGCTCGCTGATTGGCTGCATCCAATGACGTCATCAAATGAGACGAGCTCGCTGATTGGCTGCATCCAATGACGTCATCAAATGAGACGAGCTCGCTGATTGGCTGCATCCAATGACGTCATCAAATGAGACGAGCTCGCTGATTGGCTGCATTCAATGACGTCATTCGGAGTAACAATATAATTGCTCTAAATTAATACTGAAGCTTAACTTTTAAAATTTATACGTTTCTAATGTAAGAGTGAATTCTTTTCCAATTAATTAATTAAGTATTAATTTGAATGGAGTTTCACTAATTCACATCAACTTGTTGGAATGATGCATTAAATAATTTATAATGAATTTGAATGATGCCAAGTTTAACAAGTGCATACGGCGAGGGAGCCGTCAAGACGTGTATGATTTGGTAACATTAGATAAACGATAATAATATACGTTTAAAAAGTACTTTTTAAAGACAACACTTCTAGAGAAGTCAGTGTCTCCGATTTAACACACGGACAATGAATTCCAAATTTTTCATACAATTTATTATTTTTAGTCTCAAAGAATCCGTAATCGATATTTTATGAACAATCAATATAATTACAAAATGGATAGATAAATGGCCTTAGTATCGGATAGTGCTCACTTAGTGTCCGAGGACCTTATCTTTAATTGTGCGATCACAATGCACTTTTATGAGATGCAGATCAATCTTTGTTCTGTTCCCCTCTTGGGTTTGTCCGTTAGCACATCCACACTGCAATGTTTCCATACTGTACTATGGTGATAGCGTTTTCGTGGCCCTGATTTATTATGCCATAACTCTTTTGAATTACTTAACGATCTCATTTTTCTAGAGAGATATATAGTGGCTGAGTTCTGACTCATGATTTGAGTTGACGATGTTTTGATTAGGGCAATGATCTCAAACGGTCCATTTCTGCTAACGCTTGGTTATTGCAAGGTCTATTTCCCGTTAGCTTTGCACAGTCTAGGTCTTCAATTTGTAAGCCGTCTAGAGATTTTACTCGGCTTAATGCAACGTATGCTTGTCCACTTTCGAATAGTGCTGATCCTAGATAAATCACTGCGTATTCTACTGTACTTCCTTGCATCTTGTGTACAGTAGAGG
>NW_025945748.1:0-721 GCF_000764305.2 Hyalella azteca | reverse complement strand
GCAAAAAACACCACATCGACAGCCCAAGGAACTTCGAAGGGAGTGACTGCTTACCCACAGGTCCCTAACGAGTTTCCAGCCCAAGCCTCCCAGAACTGGAGTACCACACCTCGGCGCCAAGCATCAGGGATGACCCCAGCCAACAACACCCCAACCCAAAAAGCAGAGGTGGGAACTCAAACTTGTCAGGATAATGCTTATACTAATGATCAGTGCTCTTCAGCTTAAGGAAATTTCAAAAATTGTTGTCTTGGTCATAAAAATTGTGCTGAATATGCTGACACCGTCTGGCAGAATTATTTGCGAGCCGAGCAACCTGATAAATGTAATCAATGCGGCATTGGACTCGAGCCAAACGAGACTGAGGACTTCCAGCAGTATAGTGATCCAGCTGGAGAACCTTTCACGGATTCCATTAAACGACAAAATTTTCACAATTATAACCATGCCGAGTACATTAAAGGCTGGAAAATCAGAAACAGCAACAGGTCTGATAATTTTGACTCGGTATTGAATATTATGAATAATATTGACAGTAATATTTACTAGACAAATCTTAGCAACTAGTATCGGGATCAGCGGGCGATACGTCATGAAAAATGGCTCTAAATATGAAAGCTATATCATCTTTCCTAATAAGCTCTGGCGATATACCTTGTATTTTCGTAAATATGAGCCAGTCAATGATTAGGCCGAACTGTTACTAATTTTACTTATTATT
>NW_025945747.1:44731-46776 GCF_000764305.2 Hyalella azteca | reverse complement strand
TCAAGTCAGGGACCGCAGGAGCTGTCGTGAAATGATGAGCAATGAATGCGAAGTCCATCCAGTGGAAGTACGAAAATAGAAAGGGGAATAATTCATGACTAGATATTTTATACACAGTGGAATTTCGTATATGTAAATATCATCTAATATTAATATTAACGCATATTAGCTACCATTTATCGAACCTTCCACACGAAATGCCCGATTAAGCGGCCTGTAAGAACTAATTCGAGGACTGGTTTTAAACAAAAATGAATAATTAAGGTTGAGTAGCGATTACTGCTTATGTTGAGATGAAGATTAGGAATTTCACGATCTCTCTCACCTGCTAGTCTCGTCGTGACGCTTATCACCTCAGCAACAGAACATGCGCTGTACAAGTCAGTGGCGCAGTTTTGTACCTGCGGGACAAGGGAAATTTGTATTACCACAACTGAGCGGAGTTGTTTGAGCATAAATATAAGGTAAATTTTATGCATGAATAAATGCCCTGACGAGCACTCATGGAAATCACGTAAGAAGTAATTGATGTCGGGAGATTAACAAAATACAAATAGTATAGAAAGT
The DNA here is from genome assembly GCF_000764305.2 of Hyalella azteca. NCBI lineage: Eukaryota > Metazoa > Arthropoda > Malacostraca > Amphipoda > Hyalellidae > Hyalella > Hyalella azteca. The sequence continues at coordinate 46,209 of NW_025945747.1, read as the reverse complement.
ACGCATACCATCACACTTGCTCTAATATGCCTGCCCAATTGACCAAACCAGTTGCACTCTCAATCTGTCACCGTTACCGTTTAACTGATGGCCGACAAACTTAATTGTAGAGATCACCAGCATACTTGTCCCGGATAGTTCAACTGATTTGGCAGTATGCTGATGGTAATCTCTTTAACACAGGCTTGCATTAACCTAAAGATGTTTACTCACCCCCCTGGTAATGACTCAACCTTGCAGACCCAATATTTTTGCGTGGAATAACAGACTTGCTGCAGAACTGGTTTTTCATGGCAAGCTTAATCAATTCCGGTGATGATAGCAATCAAATTTACTTCATTGTTCCTAATTTATCTCTCTGTTTAAAACCCTAACAAAATTTAGAGCCGAGGGCGGCTCTTGATTAGGGAACGCCTAGGACTCGGGGAGTATAGTCCACCAGCTTCCCTATGTCCGCTTTTCGGTCTACATTCCGGTCCACGAATCAGACAGCTACAAGCGCCTGGTACTTATTCTTCCAACTCTTGCCGTACTCTCAGGAGACCATAAAGTCGGCCAGGAGGTTCTGACTAGTCGCTGATTGCGATCAGTTGGCCAACTGACCCAGAATAACTCTAACGCGAACATAGCAACTCTGGGGCGGAGGCTGAAGCATACCCCGAATTTTGCTAGGGAAACGAAATGATCTGCACACTTCTAACACAAATTATATCATGGATAATCGAATAAAATAAAATTAGTTCTTCAATGATAGTGTTATCAACAAGGACACTAATTTTTTTCAAATTATGACATAGTACAATAATAAAGTTCAAACAGAAAGAGGATACCATTCATGTGTTTGGATGAACTATTGGGCCTTACACATCATATCCTTCAAACAAAATTGGATAATTCGAAATTAATTACGCTTGACTCATTGATATTTTACTCATTTTCATTTTATGAGGTTTGTCGCGAAAATAAATGAATGAAAATAATTGTTATACATATCCAACTGTTCTAGATATGCCGGTTTTCACATCGTCTTACATCGGGTCTGTGAAGGAAAGCTCGTTACAAAGGGATTTCTCGCTAAATTTGCATGCCACATCACGCGCGCCGGATATTTAGCCTCACTAAGAGCTGAGTCTTGACGACCTGCGCATCTGTACGTTCTTCCCTTTTTCAGTCAGCGCTGTTCTTCTGTACTGCTGTTTGCACCTGTAAGCTAGTCTATAATTGTGATATGATTTTGTCTTTGCTTCTAGAACATGCCTTGTCATACTGCGCCGTTATTTATGCACATTTTAATTCGGCCTGGTGGGATTCGATATAGAATAGAATAGAATAGAAGTGTCGGCGTTGAAGAAATAGGCCCATGGCCTGTTGCCGATTCTTGAACTTTTCGTGACTTGATTCACAAGGAATCCGGCCTTTGGAACCCGATCTTTCCATAACTGACGATTGATTGAGATAGCTGCTGGACTTATTGCCTG
>NW_025945747.1:0-44344 GCF_000764305.2 Hyalella azteca | reverse complement strand
ATACTGTACTGTTCATCCACCGAGTTTTTTCGGCTCCACCAAGCTTAATTTTAGGTACACACGCATCAACTGCAGACATAACCGTGTCCTTGAGAAGTGACCATGACTCAGCCACATTCATGTGAATGTGGCTGAGTTTATGATGATAGTTGATATAGTTTATGTGAATGTATTTAGGTGAATAATGTGAATTTAAGTTGCTTGTTTGCGGTTGTTTATGGCAATTTCAGCCTTTTTTATGATATCTGAAGCGTTTCAAATTGATCAGTGAGTTGCAGAATGCTACATAGCTAGTTAGAAATTTTCTGTACCTGCCTATATTATAAGCGCCCCAATGGGCTCCTCAATGTTAACGCGATAGCGCGACAGGACCTGTATCCTGATGCTGACGATGCTTGTTTTTCAGAGCATTTTTCAATTATGTAAAAAATGCACTCTTGCGCTCGCCATGTTTGTCTGTCCGTCCGTCCGTGACTTCACGTTTTCGTCGACGAGAAAATGCGCTCTCTGTCACTCACTGCAGTGAGTATCGAGTTATATTTTTTTAGGTACGCTTGTATATCTGCTTTTGGTTGCTGACCACGTCACCTCCGTAGCCACATTTGTGTCTCTAGTTACACTAAATAGTGTGGATTAAGCACGACGTATCTGCGTAAGTTCAGTGTGGCTGTTTCGCCACGACGTCACATTTCACGGCCACTTGTTGTTGTTGTAATAGCCCATCCTGGCGGTGGCGACTAGGGAGGGGGGGTGATAGGTCAGTTTTTCCGGGCACTCGGTGCCACTGGTAGTTCCGCGACCATCGCTGGCTCGCTGACCCGCCAGAACCATTTGATTGCATTACACAACTCCCTGGACAAGCCAGGTACTCATTTATCAACCAGAGTTGGATGAATGGCTGATTTGACCATGAGCTGAGCTTCCCTGTAGAACTTGTCCTCAGTGGGACTCGAACTCGGGCGCTGGGTGCGAGAGACAGAGTCTCTCACCACTGCACCACACAGCAACCAAGTGGCCTCACGGCCACTTCGATCCTTAAGCTTCTCATCTTTGCTTGAGTTGAATTGGAGCACGTATGCGTGTGTGACGGGACACAATTTTTGTAAACAATTTTTTGAAGAACATTGTTTAACTTCTGATTAAACTCGAGGGATTTAGCTTATGCATGACAAGATAATGGTTGAATGCATTTATTTTATAACTAGAATATGGAGTCTCATTTTACTGTGTTATTATTTTGTAAATTCAGGGGATTTAATTATTATTATTAAAACAGCAAATGATTGAAATTTCGTCAAAATAAAGAATTATTCAAGAAGCATGGAATTCAATGGTTAGCTCCTGAGGATTAAAAAATTATATGAAGGCACACGCAAAAAAACAGGTAGCCCTTCATCCGAAACTTTCTTCACAAATTTGTGCATTGTAGCCCAATTAGAAAATATATAATTAGTTGTTTCAATGTTGTTTTAATATGTCGAAGATCCAAGATATTTGGTCACCCATACCTACAAATACTTTTTATTTAATTTTACTCTAGTATTAAGGCCGTCGGGTTTGGCGACATGCCTTTACGTTGTGTATAAGCGTGTACTAATGGAATAGGCAAACATTCCTTAGGGATACATCCTTGAGGTCTATAAGATCGCATGAGGTTTCGGATATATTTATGTACTCGTTGAAGTTATGTTTTCTCGACAGGATACCGGGACTCGTTCTGTACAAAAGATACAGGGATGACATCCTGATCCCAAGTGAAGCAAGTGAAAATGAATTTCACTCATTCCTCGAGTAGATGAATTCAATCTATGAGCCAATCAAATCCACCATGGAGATTAGCAGCCAGGAGCTGAATTTTTGGACCTCACGATATATAAGGGTGAAAACTTTGAGAAGAAGGGCAAACTTAATACAAAAAACCTACATTATATGATCATATCCGAAACCTCAGGCGAGCCTTTGGACCCCAAGGATGTATCCCTGAAGAATGTTGGCCTATTCCTAAAGGACCCTTTAATGCAAACGTAAAAGCATATCGGCAAACCCTATGGCCTTAATACTAGAGTTAAAGCAAATAACAAGTGTTTCAAGGTATGGGTGACCAAATATATAGGATCTTCGACGCCAAAAAAACAAAATAAAACAACTAAATATATATCATTTTTATTGGGTTATAATGCTTAAATTTGCGAAGAAAGTTTCGGATGAACGGCTACCTGTTTTTTGGCGTGTGCCTTCTTATAATAATACATATGTATATTAGCTGATAGTATTCATACATTAGCTTTGAACCTCTGTAACGCAAATGAATGAACGTGTATAACCAATAATCTAATACAGAAGCCAATTATAACATGAGAAAAATAAACTATCATGATCTAACATCATCCAACATTAGTGAATATTTAAATGAGTTGAAATCATTTCTCTGCAATGAAAAAACTGGCAGTGGTATTTTAACATTATATTGAGAACATTCCCACGGCCAGACGTGCATTATAAATAACCATATAATGTTCAGCCTGAACAAGTTTCCAACTGTTCTTTCAGAGACAAACACATATACTCTTTCTGCGGTCCGCGGTCCACGTACCAAGATGGAAGAAGGCTTAAGGGAGGGGTATACCCTAAAATTTTCGGATTTGGCTTTTTCGGCTTTTAGTCTCATCTTAAAGCTGACATTCTGCCCTATCCAACGGTACCACTGTTATCTCTGTACTTTGATTTATGCTTTCACGACATTTCATGAAAGGTGGGCTGGTGGAGGAGTTCTTTCAGTAATTAGATAGGAACTAATTAGCTGCTGAGCTCTTTAAATATAGCGTCTACTTGAGTTGTGCTGCAGTTACGTGTTTAGTCTCATCTTAAAGCTGACATTCTTCCCTATCCAACGTTACCATTACCATCTCTGTACGTTGATTTATGCGTTCACGACACTTCCTGAAAGGGGGACGGAAGAGGAGTTCTTTCAGTATTACATAGGAGCTAATTCGCTGCCCAGCACTACAAATACAGTGTTTTTATGAGGTGTAGCTCAGTGTGCCTCCGGGCGTTGTACGGGGAGGTGCGCATGTAGTCGCTCCCACCTTATTAATTTGTTCCATTTTATGTGTGGTGTTATGCGTGTTTAATTGTTAGATTGTTTTATGTTCTTCCATGCATGCAACTTTGCAGGTCGGCCAGTCTGGGACTAGTTTCAGATGAGTGATGGGCCAATTTGGGGGTCAGTTTGGGCCAGTTCGAGATATCCTCCAGACGCCGACGAGTTGCATGGCATTCCTATGGGGAACATAAGCTGAGCTCTGGCCGGTACATAGGACTCTGTTGTACTGGGGTCATACTTTCAAAACTCGCTAAGTGAACGTAAGTACTTACGCTCCATTTTCTTGTCTACGATTGGTGGATTTTGCTTGAAAGGCCGTCAATAATTGGCTGATGAACTTACGATCTCCTAAATTTTTTTGAAAGTATGGGCCCTGGTCAGTAAAGGGCCGTAACTGGTCAGTCCAGGGGTAAAAGTATGGGCCGTAACTGCGCTAACGTGCCATTTGAGTCAGCCCCAGTGCTCCTCACAAGTAAGGCCGCCGCCTTCCTATTTCCTCTTCATTACGGACGTTCCCTGTTGGACACGACCAGGCCTGACCCAAGACCAAATTTTATGAGCTTGATTTTATGCATGTTTACAGTTATCCTTGTTTATTTTGTTCTGTTCAATAAAGTTTGGGCTACTGGTTATTTTGTGTTCTCATGCTAGGTTCACCCTATCACTCATAGCCCTGGGCGGTCTCATTTTTAATCACCTACTAACGTTTTTTTTCTTCTATGTATCATTGATTTTTATTTAAAATATTTTTGCTTGATTCTTTCCTATTTGTTCTCTTGAGTTCTGTTTTGCTTCGTTTCACGTGCTTATATTATACCGGCTGGACCGTCGACCTTTAGCAAGGCTGACCCCAACATTTGTTACCCAGTCCCGAGACCATATGTTGACCCCTGGCCCCCAACAATATGCAGAAGTATATATCAACAATATGCAGAAGAAGACCAAGGTAAAAGCTACATTCTGAAGGTGATGGATACTCTCTTTGAACATGCATGGGCAGTTCATATACGCAGAAAGACTGCTGAGGAGATGGAAATTCCTTTCCATAAGCTCTTCACTGAATGGAACCTCTCTAAAATTCAAACAGGAAATGATTGAAATTTCTTAATGAGCCAAATAAAGAATTATTCAAGAAGCATGAAATCCAAGGGTTTGCTGCCGGGGATGAAACTAAACCGCAAGTTGTTGAAAGAGTAGACCAAAAACTAAAGACAGAAATGCTGAAATATTTCACTTGCGCAAAGACATGTAGGTGGTACGATAAAATCCAGCTTTAATTGATAATTAAAAAAATAGTATCATATATCAATAAAATGGCTTCTCATGAAGCTTCATTCAAGCAGAAAAACAATCTATACGGATTTATCCCCGTAGTCTAAAAAACGGTGTAAAAATAATTTAGGATTTGAGATTGAGTTAGAATTAGTAGTAAACGGAATGACTTTATTAGAAGATAACTGCCTAATTTGACACGCGAGTTGTGTACTATCTTTGATATATTAGAGACAAAACCAGTAATTTACAGGTTGAATGATTAATCGCTGACGAAGTATGAATTATAACAATATTGCAGCAATGTTCATGAAATTGAAAAAAAATAGATTACGAAGTAAGGAAAATTATAGTTTAAGTACACCTGATATGGTGTTTCATAGCGGAAATCAGAAGTTAAACACACATAAAGTTAAACAAAAATTCAATTAAACATACATCCATTTGAATAAACATAAAGTTCTATGTACCCAAAAACTGAAATTGAGGTGTATTTAATTTTTAACTGGATTATCCACAATGTAATTTATGGAGTCAAGCATGACTTAATTCAAAGACGATGTAACGTTGCTAACGCCCCGTCCGTGGCTAGTTGTAAAGATCCAAATGATCTAGAAAAAGTTATTGAGTCGAGATTACTTTCAAACGGCTAATTTGGAGAATGCCAGCATATAAACTTCCCGATGAATATAAGAGTAAATTGTATCGCCATAAACAGAATAAAATTATACAATCAATTTCATACATCAATCGAAAATTAAAATAAACAATTATTATCCCTAATCGAAAATTCTCAGATTGGACTTTGGTACCAAGATCAGGAACTCGTAGACCACGTTATGTCATCTCAACATTTCAAACTGCGAGAGATAATTTACAGATTTTAAATACACTTACTGAGCACTGAGATTAAAAAATGAATTTTTTCGACTGAATGAAGGGTATCCTAAGTAAAACTTGAGTTAGAACTGACGATAAAGCTGGTTTCTGAAACGTCTGCTCCTTAGAGAAACACTGAATTTTCGGGCTATTTTATTAGCTCTAAAATTCTTGAGAAGTAGTCAGTGAGATTATATTGATAGATATATGCCCTCTGCACAGCTTCAAGAAATGTGTGATAAAATTCATAAAATTAGCCATACTTTTTTTGTTGATCAATAAGGACGAGCACCTCTGCTGTAAGAAGTATTTTAAAAAATTCAAATCAATCATGCGGTGGAAGTAACTCAGGTAATGCTTGCTCTGGTTAATTCATGCCGATTAGCTCGGTAACGGTGCTGGATTGGAAGTGCAACAAATCTGGTCAATTGGGCGGACAGATTGTGGGTAGTATGCTGGTGAGTGCAATTCCTATGCTACACATGCATGGAAATTTATATGAATAACCTGGGGCAGCAAGTATATATTTCCTCTTATTCAAGCTTGATACAAAAAAAATTCGCGGAAAAATCCGCAAAATTCTGTTTCCTTGAGCGATTGAAATATGATGGCGAAAAGTGCCCTTATTGATACTATTTAATTTCGGATTTTTTAGCGTCCCTCCCGTGAATCATCACAATAATGATTCACCGTCTTATTCCGAGTACGCAGTTCCCTACACTGCATGAGCCTGACCTCAATGTTGTACGTGCGTTCAGGTTGTAGTTCCTTGATGGTGTGGCAGAAGTGGGCTGCGCTGTCGCTGCACTCCGACGCTTGGACGTAGTGAATGGTTGTAGCCTCCTTGACGCGGTAGCCCCTGATGGCGGCCATGGGAGGACAAGGTTTCCTCCACCGCAGGCTGATGGAAGTGGACGTCGTGGAAGAGGTCAACTCCTCCACAGGCCCAGGAGCTGATGATAAACATGGTATGTTTGAAATAAAAAAGGTGTCATGAAATTTTGAGCGCAGTTTTGCGCTCAAAAAAAAGGGAAGTGCTTTTTTGCGCTCATTTGCTTCCCCTTCAAAAATTACATTCTTACCTGAGATAAGTAGGTAATATATTTAATAGACTTGTATGCAGTAAATGATTCCGGTGTCATCTTCATTTGTGACTTATATATAGGTAATGGATATGGAGTTTTAATTATAGCAGTAAAGAGAGGCAGTCTCCCTCACCTCTGTCTGGCAGAGTCTCGAACACTTCGCACTGCTTGCTGTCTCCGCCCTCGTTGTAGGCGTACACGCACACCCCGTACTCAGTGTACGCCTGCAGCTGCGTCAGCTCCAGTTTAGCCGTGCTTAATTTGTGGAAATGTTGAACGGCGTCGGTTTTCTTTGGGGCACAATCTTCTCTTGATTTCATCTACGTGAAGTACGCATAAATTATGAACATTGAAACATGTAACAGTTCTTAAAATCCCTGAAATAGCTGGTAGTTTTTCACAAAAAATGAAAATCTGAGGATATACGATATTCACGACTAAACATTCACGATATAAGACCAAATTTTCATAATACAAGTATTCTGAATTTGTCCTTTCCTTACTTGCATATTTTTCTATCCTAAACAACGATCACAAGTCTCATAACTGAATTATTCCAATCTTATTTGGTAATACTTACTGCCAGAGTTACGTTGAAAAATTGCTCAGTCCGCCACGTCCAAGAAACGCTGGCGGAGGTCGCGGCCGGCGTGACAGTCAAGCGGGGGACGTCGGCTGCCGGGGGTAAAATTGCAGTTAATGTGGCGTTGGCACCGGGGAAACGCGGGAATATCCACCGCACTCACGTTCTTAGGCCAGAGCAATTTCAGGAGCCGCCATTATAAACGCACTATCACCATGGCTGAGTCTAGTATTTTGAATATCCTTATATTAGGAAAAATCAATATTATTTATTAGGAACTATGTAGGTACATTAATAATCATGATAATATAAAGTAGGTTCTGAATAGAATTATTAGTTCACTTTTCTTGCCCTGTAATGGAGAACTAGCTCAAGGCTACAGTTCTCATGAGCGAGGCTGTGAAGGCATGAATCATTCTAAACCCACTTTTATTAAAAACTATTTCCGTATTTATTCATGTTAATATTATTTTTTGTTTCTGCTACACTTTCTAATTTTCAAATCATTCATTTAATCAATGCATCATGACTATAACTGAGTCTGATGAATCGAAAGTTTGATATGAGTCATCATCTGAATGACGAAAGTGAACGCCAGTGAACAGAGGCAGTCATTTGATCAGTATTAATTAAACTAGTGATATGATTTCCTCGTGTTCATATCCAACTGTCATAAAAAATTATTATTGAAAATGATTCTATTTAAAAACTTGATTTGTATTCAACCGATCAAACTGCAGTCATGCGCAGGCACGAAGCGGTCGAAATGGCGCATGCCGATGACAGAGATTGCCGAAACCTTCTGATGGGGATTTTTTATTCAATTGTGACGTTATGTTTTGCTTGCTTAATTATTCAACAGATGTAACTATAAAACGGAAAAATAAGGCAAATAAGTAAAAAAGCAAGACCTAACATGTAATTAAACTCAAGTCAATGTAGTCCATACTACGGACAATAGAATGGCCAGATTTAATCAATCATTTAAAGTTGTGCATCGTCGAATCGAAACACCACTTCCGAACACAGAATATATATATAATATTAGCAGACGACAGTACTTAAATACCAGTCAGACGACACCCACATAAATAAGGAGCAAAGCATATACAACATGCCACCTAACAGATACTGATTGATAATTAAATTTAACGTAAATGGCCCATCAAAACTAACACTAATAAATTCAAATCATCCACATCACAGGTGTATACTATCAGAAATATTCTTTAACAACACTCACTACACTTGCACAAACAAAGGAACTGTCTCAGGATAAAACTTCATATCATACGGTTTTAGATCCTAGAAAACCGCAAGCAAACACGTATAGAACGTAGTTTGAGGGCGAATTAATAAATAACTAGAGCAAAGAATTTAATGGAAAGTTAGGGGATAAGTGTTGAGAAAGTTAGGAATGTGAGTTGAAGCTATGTAGTGTGTTTAACAAGTGTTTGTTTCGAGACGGTGAGACCGAGTTTGTTCACATAGAACAATGGCGAGCTTATCGCGAGGTATTTTCCATGAATCCGGTTCGAGGCTTAGGGCAAACTGTGCGCGGTTGCTACGAAAGCAAAGGAACAAAATTACACGCCAGAGATGATCTTCTGAAGTCACGGTAACGCAAGCACACTCTGCAGTAGAAACACATAAGCATTGCCTTCGGCAAATATATTCTTTTTGTGTATCCTTATATGGTACTTCCTCGTGCATATATACGGACAACATTAGGTTAATAGTGGAAGTGCGTATAAATGCGACTAGAGTTGGGAGGGAATTTAGTCAGACAGAATGTCAGAAGAGTTACACACGTGGCCGGTTAGCACAGCCGCGCTCGTCGCTGCGGTCGTCGAATAAGCGGCAGTCGATGGCTCCGTCGCACCGCCGCGTCTCGTTAATGCAGTGGCCGGTGAAGGCGCACTCGAACTCATCAGAGCGGCACAGGCCTGCAATCACAAGTAATTCGGTAGGTTATGTTAAGACCATAATTGAGATGTGAACACGGAAAATAAATCTTTGGAGATCACGAAATAATCTTTTGTTATACCGACACGCATTTTATGCTATGTTATCAATCTTCCTTACTATATACTGCTTCTTCCGGATGATCAGCTTAATTATGTTCTATAATCAGGGTTTCTAAAACAATCAAGAAATGGTCTTGGATTTGCAATACCTGATGTAAAATTAATGCTCATTCTATTATTTCAACGGAATTTACTGCGCATGTAGCACACGTAGTCAATTGTTCTGAGCGATAACTGATGACCATTGTTCTAAGCGACAACTGATAATAGGCTAATAGTTTATATTATAGATAGTTTAAAATATCATTGTAACAAATGATAATACCAATGAGCGATAATTGATTACAGTTGGGTGATCCAGGAAGGGGAAATCCAAGGATAAATGACCCCTGGAGGGGTGATTCATGGAGGAGTGATCCAGGGAGGGGTGATCTATGGAAGAGTGATCCAGGGAGGGGTGATCCAGGAGGGGTGATCCAGGGAGGGGTGATCCATGGAAGAGTGATCCAGGGAGGGGTGATCCATGGAGGGGTGATCCAGGGAGGGGTGATCCAGGGAGATGTGATCCAGGGAGGGTGATCAAGGGAGGGAGATCCAGGGAGTGATGATCCAGAAAGGGTGATCCAGGGAGGGGAGATCTAGGGACGGGTAAGAAGAAGCAGAATACCCCTCCCTGGACCATTTCACCAGGTGAAATGGTCCAGGGAGAGGTAATAAAGATAGTGATCGAGGGAGGGGTGATACAGAGAGGGTGTTCCAGGGAGGGGCGATCTAGGGAGGAATGATCCGGGGAGGAGCGATCCAGGGAGGTTGATCCAAGGAAGGGTGACCCAGGGGGGAGGGTCTATGAAAAAGTGATCCAAGTAGGGGTGACATAAGGAGTATGGTCCAGGGAGGAGTGATAAAGGGAGGGTAGATCCAGGGTGGAGTGATCCAGAAGGGGTGGTCCAGGGAAAGGTGGTACAGGGAAGGGTGATCCGGGGAGGGATGATCCAGGGTTGGGTGATAAAGGAATGGGTGATTCATGTAAAGTTGGAGGGGTGATATTGAGGAAAGGAGGGAGAGGGGACCCCTCTTCCCATGTAAGGGTGATTTTAACTCCCTTCGAAATGATTTTATTTTCGTCTATTGCTAGTTGTTGGTACTTAATGGTTCTTGCTGGTACTCACTAGTGCTTGCTGGTACTCGCTGGTGTTAGCGGCTACTTGCCCCATGTGTTATTTCTTATCATTTCCCCACAACGATCGTTGGTCGCGCAAGCAAATGTTTTATCTGACTTCTATGCCTATGTTGGGTTCTGAATTCTCACCGGGTGAGCACTTGCATGTAATATGAATATTAAACATCATATGGATAATTCACGTACTAAAAATATTTTGATCAAAATTGTTTTGATGATCCGGCAAAGAAAGAAGCAGCAGATCAATTGATCAAAAGCCGGATCCCAACTCCACATTGGCACGGATTATGATTATTTTCAATTGTAAACATTTCCTATGGATATGAAAATTATTCAAACTTAAGGGGACCGTACAAAGCAAAATTTTGGATTATGGCTTTTCTGGGTTTTTAGTCTCGTTTTAAAGCTGACATTCTGAGCTATCCAACGGTACCAAAACCATTTCTGTACGTTGATTTATGCATTCCCTACAGATCCCAAAATGGGGGCGGGTGTCCGGCCCCCTTCAGTAAAGTCAAGAGAGTAGTTACATGGCCTTTCACTATAAAGTAAATCGTCTGACGTAAAGCGGCCAATTATGACATTCTCCATTTACTATATTCATCTTAAAGCTGCTTTTCTGACGCATTCAACGGTACCAAAACCATCTTTGTACGTTGAGTTATGCGTTCAGTACAGATGCCAAAAGGGGGGTAGGGTTTGGAGTTCTTTCACTATTCCCTATGGAAGTAATTAGCTACCAAACACTTGAAATAGAGCGTCTACACGAAGTGCACCTCAGTTACCCAGCAGACAGCATACGGGGAGGTGTGCATGCAGTTGCTCCCACCATCCTTGAGTGGAATCGAGCTCCAGTAACGTTTATGCAGTCGCTCCCACCATCCTTGAGTGGAATCGAGCTCCAGTAACGTTTAGTTTCGTATCCTTGCTACATTTAGTGCCTTTTCGCATGCTCCCGCGACTTTTTCGTGTCCTAGTGAACATTCACACTTTTTGTCACGGAAAACTTTATAACTCCTAGAGTTTTTAAGCTACAGCAATGAGAAATACACCATTCGATTCGCAATTAAAATATCTAGAGATTGTCGGGCCATTTTTTTCGATTTCGTTATAGTTTTGAAAATATTCTGAAAAAGGGGGGGGGGAAATAGGGGTTATTTTCGATAAGTCGACATTTTTCAGAAAAATCATAATAAAAAGAGAACCAAGAAAAAAATTGAAAATGTGGCCCGATAATCGCTAGATATGGTCTTTACGCATCGAATGATACGTGTCTCGATGTTATAGCATGTGATTTGCATCAGTTAAAACTTTTTTTGAGTACCCGCTTTTTGGCCGTTTTCCATGAATTTCACGTTTTCTCACTTTTTTTTTCGAAAAATTCACACGAACAAAAAAGTCTTAGAATTCTGTTCTACATATGTGTACCAAGTTTGGAGACGATCCTTCCCTAAATATAGAAAATAGATTTTGCCGTGAAAGGTCCCTTAAATGAAACTTTAACTCACACTTATTCACCATAGGGACAAGGCATGCAGACTAACACGCGATATGAGTTTAAACATTAATGTGAGTTTTTGAAAGGATTCTCCCAGTGACTCGTGCTAAAGACTCATTGACCCACTAAGCCATCATAATAATTTAATACCTACGGCGACTCATGATGTGATGGCATACACACTTACTGACTCATTTTATCAGCTGAAGAATAATTCATTTATATTCATCGAGGAATAATTGAATAATTTTAATAATAAGATAAATAAATAATATTGAAATTAAAATAATATTAGAATTAAATAGTTTCAACAAACTCATTTCTAAATAAATATTTCAAGCAGAGTGATCATGATTCCTGAACGCGAGGCGAGGAAGAATGTGTAGAGGTAAGAATGTGATGTATGTGTTGTTTATAACATCGCATCAGAGGAGGTGGGAAAGTTTCAATATGCAATGGGTTCAGCGGGCCCAAAACTTCCTGTGGAAAGAAAATCTAGGCCCCAGAAGAGGTTAAATTCGACAACTCGACTTTAGTCATAGCATGCTTGCGAAACATTGAAAATAATTCGTTAGTGAAACCATATCCTTGAATGCAGGCGAGGAATAATTCATTTACATGCAAGTTAATAATTGAATGTTAATATCACAAACAGATCCTCATATTAACTCGAAACAAAAGCACGTAGAATTGCGCGGAAGCATTTGACTCACCAGGCAACTCACAGTAGCGCTCGTCTATGCCATCGTCACAGTCGTTGTATCCGTCGCATAGATGGGCATGATATATGCAGCGGCTGGTGTTGGCGCAGCTCAACATTTCTGGATGAACGTGGCATTCGCTGAGGAAGAACGCTGAAAAAATGCGATAAATAATTTTCAGATCCAAATTAAAAAATTTGCATGTATGTATTCATTTTTTTTGGCGTCACGGAGTAATTGTTCTTTTTCAATAATGCGTATGCAATGATGTTTTATTTTAATTAATTTTCATAATAAAATTGATTTATCTCAATGTTTTTGATTACGTTTAATTGCTATAATTGATTACGTAGAAACTAGTGAAGTAATAAGTGACCCCCGTGACGTAACTACACAAAGCGAGTGTGGTGAGCGTGAGTGTGATGAGCATGAGTGTGGTGAGCGCGAGTGTGGTGAGCGTGAGTGTGGTGAGCGTGAGTGTGTCTACAACCTTCTTTGAAGCAAAATTTATGAACTACACTGGCCTCTTTGAACTACACTGGACTCTTCATAATATAGTCCAATTACAAAGGTAGCCGAGGAGACTAAGAAGAATTTTATGAGGATGAGTTAGCTGCAAACCAGTCTCTGTCACTTCGATTAATTATTTATCGATTTGTGTAAAAAGTGATCATTGATGCCGTTTATGTGGTTCCGGTGTACATATGCCAGTTGAAGTCTTTTAGTTTTATAGTTACTTGCAGCATAGGTAACAGATGAAGGTCTATATCAGTAGCGTGGTTGATGCATAATTGACAAGCTTGAGCTATTCATGATTTTGTGAAAAGAATGAATCAACTACAAGTTGTGATGATCAAATCTTGCAATCGATATTTCACCTTAGACATTATAAAAGGCATCAGCGACTGACTATATAGCCTTCGCCAGTCCGATCTGATATCGCGTTTGTCGGTCTATCTAAAGCAATTTAATGTCTGAGGGCAAAACTTATGCAGGAAATGATTTAGAACTGAAGATATTAAAACATTTAAGGACATCACCCCAAAAGAACAGATAAAGATTGGTGTAGTGCGCGATGTCTCTGACCTGCTGGTTCTGTCGTGACGGCTGTCGCCATAGCAGCAGAACATGCGTGGTCGGCGTCAGCGGTGCAGCTTTGTACCTGCGAGTCATGAGACGTTTGTATTACCACAAATGAGCTGAATAATTTAGACATAAAGTCTATGCTATTATCATGCATGAATAAATGCACTGGCGATCACCCAATTAAGTAATTAATGTCAGGAGATTAACAACTTTCAAGTAGCATAGGAATTACGCATACCAGCACACTTGCTCCAATCTGCCATCCCAACTGACCGAACAAGTAACTGGAGACATTTTAAAATCGCGCAAAAATATGTAGACTCGATCGGTTCCGTAATGGCGTTTGTGGCTGCCGAACAATGTAGCTACGCGGCGCACATGCGCTGAACGGCGGCTGCAGTGCTGCGGCGGTCTAATTTAAAAAGGCACTTACTCTGAAAACCTGCCACGTATTGTGGAAAGGAAAAAGTATCCCGCAAAAATGTGATATCTGAGCATTCTAATTTGAGTTTCTCGTATTTTGTTAGTGGTCGATCGGAAAACTCGGTAAAAAATCTCAAAAACTTATTCAGTAGTCAGTACGAATCAATATCTCTGTCTTGACTGCTGGAAATATTTCACATACGCAAAGTGAAGAAAGTGGTACGATTATTTGCCAGATGTACGAGCAGGAAGATAGACGAACACTAAATGAACTGCAACCAATTATGTTTAGTGAACATATCTTCTGAAAAATGTATTATATGTATATATATATAGCTGAGAAAAACATTATCGTCTGTAAAAAGTATCGAAAGGAATCGCAAATACCCAAGTAAAACACCACCAACGCAAATTTTCAGTAGCGTTTCGACAGACATTGTTCAAATGGTACCTATATCGAGCAAAAAACAATGTACGTTATAATGTGTAAATCGATCTCCACTTTGATCCTGCTGATGTCGAATTAGACGATAGTTAATACCTAATAATTCTCGATTTTTTTGCCTCAAAATGACGCAATGGATGAGTCCTCACTTCCATGCGTATTTCCCATCGGGCAACAGCTTCCCGTCTCTCCTGGGGGACATGTTGTGTGGAGCTCTCACATGCGTTGGCTTTACGTGGGTGAGTGGAGTGACGGCGTGGCATTAATGCGGTGATGTTAGTTTAAGAACTTAGATGCAGTCAAGTCATTGCATGAACATGAGTCCAGTGCAAGCGATAAAAAGGCTGTTAAAATTTCACGACAATCACTTCAGACGTTTCTAAAATAAAATTAGTATTCATAAGTCCTGAAATTCAACTCGAAAGGGCTCCCAAATCTAGAAATTTATTCACTTTAAAGCAGTAAAAAGACTGTTAAAACTTCAGTTCAGCCGTTTTTAAAAAAGAATTAGTGTTTATAACTCCTGAAATTAAGCTCGGAAGTTCTCGCAAACCTAAAAATGTATTCACTTTAAAGCGTTTAACCGAGAACAGTTCAACCGAATCCAGAAATTCTTTTCTCTTACAATACATTCACAAATTCTATATTTTTGATAACAGACTACAATTTGTAAAAATATATTTTTTTTTCACATTCATGTAACTCGTTTCTTAATACTTCCGCTTAAATTGATGCAAAGAGATCATTTAATAGGCCTATCCAGGCCTGGTTTTCAATGCCGAAGATACTATACCATAAGAAATTTCTTGTTCACTATATCACCGGCTATGAAATTTGAGTTTCTATATATCATTTTCTGAAGCTTATATCCAAATTCATATCGCTTTATTTAGGACTTTTTTATATCATTTTCTGGTATACCTCTTTCAAATAAATTGTATCATAAAGCCAAAGTAAAACAGATTTTTTGTTTGTCGACAATTGAAATGCCAGATTTGTTGAGTGCGAAAAAGTAAGGTCTAATTTACATTTCTACCATTAAAAAATGTATATGGGATTCATATAATTCTCGGTAAACTTCTGGAATTTCTGCGGGGTCTGGGCATATGCTCCTAATCGACAGCGTCGGACGCTTCTGCCCAATGCCTTCTGATCTGGGCTTGATTTGCAGCCTCTGAGCAGCTTGTGGTTTCGGTAAAGTTGGCCAAGCCCACTCCTGGCACACTCTCGTGAGACTATAACGTCGGAAAAAGGATTCTGACCAGTCTTTGATAGCGGTCGGTTGGCCACGCAGACCCAGAATTACTTTAACCCAACCGTAGCGAGTCTTACGGAGAGGCCTGCACGGCTTAAAATTCTGTTTGGGATACCACAAACACAATTTTGCTCCCAGTTTTGTCAGTAGCACTATTATGTTTTCTATCCAAAAGTCAATATTGGCATACCTGAATTTTGCGCCGAAATGTCGTCATTCTTGATGACGTATGAACCATGTATACCCAATCTGCTTTTCATATTTAAAGCAGTTAATTGCGCTATCTAATCCGCTATCTAAAGAAACCAGTCTTCTTAATAATACACACGAAGCTTGAACACAGTGGAATGCACACACGGCGACGTACCGGTTTCGGGGCTTGTAAATTTTCAACTCTTAGTCTCCCCCACAAGCAACTCATAGTTACTATTTTTTTATTCGGTGTTTAGTGGGGCTTCGAAAACAAGTTAATATTAGCCCCAAGAGAGCAAATAGTGGCATGTGCAGAACTGCTTTGCTCAAATTCATCAGGAAGTTGTCACTGATTAGGGAGTTGTCTGAGCGTTGGCAGCACTTAAGGTCTTGAGAGCTTGAGTTTGGTTGGATTTCAAGAACGGGTGCCATCCACGCCAAGGAGAAGACCACGCCAAGGAGGAAGACCACGCCAAGGAGGAGACCACACCAAGTAGGAAGACCATGCCAAGGAGGAGACCACGCCAAGGTGGAAGATCGCGCCAGGGAGAAAGACCGCGCCAAGGAGGTGATCGCATCAGAACCAGGCCTGACAACTGGAGACCACCCACACCTGGGGGCATCACCCACACCTGGGTGCACCACCAACACTGGGGCACAAACCACACCTGGGAGCACCACCCACACCTGGGAGCACTAACCCCACCTGGAGGCACAAACTACACCTGGGGGCACCAATCACACCTGGAGGCACAAACTACACCTGGGGGCACCAACCACACATGGGTGCATCAGACACACTTGGGGACATCAGACACACTTGGGGGCACCAACCACACTTGGGGCACCAACCACACCTGGGGGTATCAACCACGCCTGGGTGCACCAGCCACACTGGGGGGCACCAACCACACCTGGGTGCACTAACCACACAAAAGGTTTTTTTGGCGTAGAAGTACCACCGCAGGCTGAACGTCTCGGAGCAGAACACCACCATCGCTAGTCGCCCATTCTTCCAATATTTCCCGCCATTACGTGTCAGCCGGCAGCTTTAAAGCACGAAGGAGCTCAGTACAACGCAGCTGTCACTGCGAAGGTTGGAACCTACGGGGAATGAGGATATCAACGGGCACGACCACCAGTCAAAGAATATAGTCCGCAATTTCAAGATCCAATGAATATTTTAATTGGTGAAAAAATTTATCTTGACTCTATGGATAATTAAAATATTTGTTTCGGGCCCCTGATGAATCTTATACTTTGAATCCACTACAATGTAAATTTATTTGATCAGTATATAAAATTGACACCGATTCATGTATGTAAAAACACAAATTATCAGAAGAATCACACTGAAAAACATGTCGATTTCCAACACAGTCAAGTGTTGTAATTATCTCACGTTACCCTATCGCGAATTGGTAAGTCGAATAAATAAAATAAATTTTTTAATGAAACGTAGAACTGATATCATCGTATATAGGAAAATGATTTATCAGCTGACTTTATCGTGATTATCAACAGTTATCTTTATATATTGTAATTCGACAAACTTCCAGGTCATTTATTCGTGTTATTTGTTAATATAGAAGGGCAGAGCAAAGTGAGTGAGTTAATACTCGATTCGAATGTACCCGCTTAAAGGACAATGACAGAAAATTGAAAGCATCGAGACCTGTAATATTTATTTATCTCAATAAAGCAACACACAAGGATATATACATGCAGAATGATTATACAGCGATATTCTAATCTCTCTTGACAAGCTGGCTTCTCAAGCTCGTTAAGTCAAGTTGAGCAATCAGATAAAATTTACATTAATTCATTTGATTGGTTAACCTCTAACATTTACAAGACTCAGACTATTAACATTTTGCTATTACATATGGCATGTTAGGAGTAGCTCTATTAATTACTTTTTCCTTATTAATTTTCACAATATAACAGTTCGTTAACTGAAGAGATCATTGTAGCACATCAATTGTGAATTTAAAATAATTAGGACTTAATAAGAGGAAATAAATTGAGGAAATTACAGCACAATCGTGGAATATATGACATTGGCGGCCATCCCTGCTTACAACTACAAGACATTTTTTTATCATAAATAACAAATGATTTTAACTTGAAGTTTCTCAGGAGAATAATAGTAGAGCAATCACACTAGCATGAGGTTAAACTTAATTCTATTTATGAACGCGGCAAATGATTTTATCAATCATCATTCTTACTAAATTATAATCAACTTCTGATCAACATATAATGGATCATGGCACTGAAAAGAAAAGCATGTATGTGTGTTGCACGACCTAACTAAGATTGGTAGGTTAAATCTAGAGTCTAGACTAGTCCCTAGGCTGGCTAGTACGCGTTAGGAACGACACATTTGGTCAATTATGTCGATAGATCGGGGGAAGAATATACCTCTTTCTCATCCACAACGACACGTGGACATCATCTGTTGTTATTCTATTAGATGACATTTGTCTAACCCAGCGATCTCAATATATAAGAAAAAGGACTTTATGAGGAGATGTTACTCGTGGCAGGATGTGGGAGACATACGAGGCGTGACGCTATTTTCTTGGAGATATAGCCATACGAGAGTTATAGATCGAAGTTAGCCATTTTTTTTACCAAATGTGAATTATGAAATTTTCAAAATGCACGAAACTTGAGATTATACAACTATCGGAGTCTTAATAAGTAATAAACTGACCACTGAGTATTTTCTGGCTTAGTGTTGCGGATTACCAAGGTATTTAAAAGATCGAGTGTGGTCCTCGATACTGCAGATCACAATTATGGGTAAATACGTACTAAACTGCTACCACGGAAAATATTCAATTGGATATTTTACACGCTTTCACGGAGTCACAACACATCTCGTCTCGTTCTTGCTAGACGGTTTCTCGCTGGTAAATTCTTTGAGGGTTGTTCTACGATATAGATGTAACGGCTAAGCGAATAATGAACCTAAAACAATATGGCAATTGAAACATTTTAGGAGAGCCTCTAAAGAACAGCAACTACCTTTCTTGAGCATTCAACAACTAGTTTTGACACGAGAAAAAAGTTTGACACGAGAGAAAAGTTTGATAAATTTTCCTCTTATAATCACACTATTAAATTCAATTAACCAGTACACTATGAAGAAGACATCATAATATTTATTTCACTTAGCGCTCTCAACTAGTCATAACGATAGCGTCGTGCCGCAGCCGACTTACCACAATACAACTTATTTTATTGAAAGAATACCTCAACAGCTTAGGTTAGGGCTCTAACTGTTGACAATACGGACATAAAGTAACATTTATTAATGAAAATCACATTTATTAATGAAAATCACTTTAGAATATCACTTATATATAAACTTGAAAGCTGTTGTCTATCATATACAACGACAAAAATTTCTATCTCTCAAGCATGTTAATCACTTACTAAGCTATATAGTTTGCACTCTGGTTAAGTATATCAATCACTGCGACCGATGCAACCATCATCTGTCATAAACATCATAAAATTTTCAGCCCATCAGCAGCTAATTCATCAATTATGTTGACACCGTCGTCTCCCCTATAGTGCGGTACTCGAGCCGCAACAAGTAGCTGCCTTATAGCCTGGCCCGCGCGGTACTCGGGTCCCAATCAGCTGCTGCCATAGCCTGGCTCGCGCGGTACTGGGGTCACTATAAGTTGTTGCCACAACCTGCCCCGCGCGGTACTCGGGTCACAACCAGTTGATGCCCTAGCCTGGCCCGAGCGGTACTCCGGTCACTACCAGTTGATGCCCTAGCCTGGCCCGCGCGGTACTCGGGTCACTACCAGTTGATGCCCTAGCCTACCCCGAGCGGTACTCCGGTCACTACCAGTTGCTGCCCTAGTCTTGCACGGCAACTGGTCAGCCTTGCAAATTGTCAGCAGTGGTCATACTTAGCAACGCAATTTATTCGTGAAAAGAGCAATCCTGGTTAAGCTTGCCAAGTCATCTCAAAAATTAGAACATGACCCATTCATTTTTACGTGTGCGTACTCAGTAAAAATGAATGGGCACAATTCTCCAAATAGTAACACACTTTCTTACCCGGAGCACAAGCTTAAATTGGACGGAGCACCGATACGCCATTTTGATTGGTCAAACTTAGTCAGTATGACCAACACAAGTTCAAGAAGTGCATCTTCATTTGTACAATGGCCCTCTTATTTTACTGAGTGCATTAAAAAACATTGCTCCCAAGCTTTTTAGAATATCTGCTCTATCAGCAAGATTGCTTTCTCCCTCAAATGGTCCACCTCATGTCTAGTGGGCTCCGACTCAGCAGCAGTCGCAATACAAGACCAATGTTCAAGAAGATGTATCGCCGTCTGACATTGCGCCAAATTTCTCTTCATCCTTATTTTGAGGTCAATCTTCTAATAATCTTTTATCTCTAACATATGACCATTTACATGAAAGCATCGTCTAGTTCAAGTAGCGCATATGGGTCATTGCATCTTTTAGTCATCAAAAAGCAAAGCATCATCGGCTCTATAGTACTTTTCTACATTCAGATTAGGCATGTTAGCGCCTTTCTTTACATACCTACCGCTTCCTACTAACTCCAAGTCAACTTCATTTCTATATGTTAATAATTGATTGAAATTAATCCCATCCCTATTTGGTATTAACTGAATTTTCCACATTGCATATGGACTGAGCATGAAATCGCCTGCCTTGATTTTACTATACACCTGATTTTTGTCTATTGGTACTCCATTAGCGTCCTTTCCAAATGAATATATGATTTCTGAACTAGGACCGTGTATGACGTATAATTTACCATCATACCTATAGTATGAATTACCGCAGTGGGTGGCGCTCACCATGAACCATCTAAGTTTATCGTTTAGCCCAGCCTGCTTAGTCGCATTTCTTACTTTTAGGTTAATTTCTAATGATTTACTCTTGATGGCATCTTTGTTTGATTCACTGAATCTTACATCAGCTTTTACAACTACTGCTTCACCAGACAATAGCTTGAATATCACGTTTTTGTGTTCCTCATTTCTCCATACGAAAAACGGAAGAGAAAAATTATGATGGCTATCAAACGATCCTTCATAGATATATCGATCATGATGCTGAATAGCTGTCATGTATTCACCAATCCTTTTTTTTATATGCTCTATTTGTTTAGTAGCCTTAGACGCTGTATATGTAATGTTATCGTAACTGATCTCAAAATGGGATGGCAACGTAATGGCTTCAAGATAAAATCCAGCAAACGGGAACACCGATTGCTTCAATGCATTAACAGCTGTTTTGTACTGCTGTAGTATAAGGTTAGACCTAATGAGTATTTCTAATTGTACTTGATCAACATTATCAGGACCATGGGGTGCAGCGACGGCTGCAATATAGTTAGCTAAGTTTTGTTGTTGCTGGTAGTCTTGTATGCGATCGTATAAATGAATTAAGGTGGTCATGGATTCTTCCAACTTTTCAATGCAACGTACCAGATTTTCTTCTACTTTAAATCCTTCTGTAAATTGGTGCATAAATAGTTTCAGGTCTCGGAGCATGCCTTGTACCTTCCAATTAGTTACGTCAAGCGCCACTTGAGATTTTGAACTCAACGCACTTATTACCTCGTCTAGATCTTTTTTCATATTATCTAAGGCAGGTGTTATTATACCATAAACCTTATTTTCATGTTGTTTAAGAATCTGCAGCTGTTCTTCTGCTTGTTGGATAGCATAGTCCATAGAATCAAGTTTTGCTTGATCATTTTTGTGTTTACTGTAAATGTCCAAGGTTACAGTACTGATCTGAATCAGACATTGAACTTTATCTATAGCACCTATAGCACGTGATATAGCGGCGCTTTCGTCATCAATTGCTCGGTTCGTCGATAGTTCGATTTTTTTTGCCTTTAGTTCTTCCTTAATTTTGGCCACGGGTTCTTCGGGCCCTGGAGCTCCGTTTTGATTACGAATTTTTTTAATACTTTCACTAACATCTTTCAACAATGGATGTGGATCAATTTCTTGAGTTATATTGTCTAATATATGATTATTTCTCGTCACTTTAAGGTCCTTTACACTTTTAACTTCAGCTTCAACGAACCTTACGCCCGCCATTACACCTTCAGGTAACGCCTTTAGCGATTGCTGTTGCGCTGTCTGATCGTCGAGAACGAAAGCTTCCGTTACGGAACTTGCGCCTCCAATGATCGAACCTACTGCCGCTCCAGCAGGTCCCAACAAACCTGCTACTTGTCCTATAATTTTGAAAAAACTGAACAAGCCTCTGAGGACAGCCGTTTGTTCTAATGCCTTCTTCTTTTCCAACAATTCATCTCTCTTGTCTATAGCATCTCTTTGCAGCTCTTTAATTTCCGTCAGTAGCGAGTCAATTTTATCATCTATTCGCTCGTGCAATTGATCTATGTCAGGTTTAATCTCTTTTTCAATGAAACGCCTAGATTCCTCAATTTTTACCCCAATATTGGCTGTATAATTTGTCTTATAATCATTTATCACCCTGACCTTGTTAGCTTTTTCTTCTAATTTCTCCAAAGTATTCACATTGTTCATGGTTAGATCGAGATATTCTCTTACATTCATTATCAAAATTTCATCTGTTTTACTTTTTAAGAAATATAACTTTGCTAAAGCAGCTGTATATAAATATGCGAGCGTCTTCTGCTCATCAAATTCTACGCGGGCTCCGATATGTTCTGCATATTTACTAATCCTATCAGACAGTGACTGATATAACGGAAGAAGGTCCCTTTGGGATAATTTCTGAAACTGTTCTTCTAGGCCTAGCATCTCTTTCAAAAATATTGATGTATCATACATACCTATGACCTCACTATTCCTGTCTAGTCCATTGACAAAACTGTTTAGATTATTTGCCCTAAATTGGCCACCAACATCAAAATGGAGGTTTTCTCTTACATAACGTTTATATTCGTTGATAATCTCAATTTTATTACCAATGACGGCTGCAGGTTCTGGGTGCTGGGCTCCAATTGCCCTACCATCTCTTCCATTAATTATTGGAAAATTAATTGGGTTTCTCCTTGTTTTGGCCTTTAATTCAAAATTGGCGAAATAGTCTCTTGCTCCTGTTGCTATTCCGCGAAAACACTCGATATATACACTAATTTTTTCGTACTCACCAACAGCACCTCCTTTACCACCTTTGCCTACTACTGTACCATCTCTTCCATTATTATTAATACTTGATATTGATGATGTGTTACCCAACGTAATGATCTTTATGTCGCCAGATTTACCACCGCTTCCAATTCGTCCGCCATCCCCACCATCTCCACCCTTTCTGCCATGCTCACCGTAAATATCAAACTCCCACTTTACGTCGTTGTGAAAAAATCGGGTGTACCGATGGATTTTACAGGGAAAAACTCCCATCATGCCATATAATTCATAGGCCGAAGTCGTGGGGTACGGAACCCACTCACCACCGACACACAGGTTATCACATTTATAATTTTTGCTGTAGTGTTCTTCGTTGGTTATAGGAGAACTACCATGACGACCACGTGCACCATCTCCACCATCCTGACCATTACCACCTGTTCCACCATTAGCCGCAATCCTCAACATATTCCCATTTAAGAATGTTGCGCCTACGCCCAAGAAACTCCCAGCTGGTCCCCCGGGCAAGCCAGGCTTCCCGTCTGCTCCACGACCCCCGTCCTCCTTGCCGCGCTCTGCCTTGGATTGATTCTTGCCGTCAGTCCCGCTCAAGTTAATGTCCCTATAACCTATTATCTCCCATGTCGGGGCTATCATGATAAGTTTGAGTTTTTTCCCTACTCTGTTTAAATTTTCGTCAACAAATATTTTGTTCAGAGCAAATATTTCTATGGTGCTACAGTTGCAATTCCAAATATGCACAATTGCCTCACTAAGTCTTATGTAATCTCCTTTTATAGTGAGTTTATCTGATTGGCATGGGGCATGCAATCTGCTGTCAAGCGTCAAAACCGCAACTTGTCTTAATTCCTCCACGCGTCTTTCATCAGCCGTTATATTTTTTATTTCATTATATCCTGTCACATTAAATTGTTCTATTTTTTCAATAAATTCTGTAAAGGTCTTCTCCGTTACAGATATTCTTTGCGGTTTATTTTCTTGTCCCCAGTCCAGCATATTGGCAACATTGTATTTACTTCTATTACTTTGCACGTCATATTTTGAGAACTTTTCATACAAATTTGTCAAGAATTCGTACCAGGCTTGAGATTCCCTGAGAAATACGGCAGTCTTATTGAGTGAAGTTATGAATTGAGATGAGGTTGAGGTAACTAGGGTTTCATTGCTTATAATTTTTAAAAACGTTAAGCGCTTTTCTAATGTTAAAACGTGGTTTATGTGTTGGCGGATTTTGTAGGTAGCAGCCTCTGAAACAACCTCTCTAAGTTTTATTGACAAATCGAGTGTTGTATTTGAATGCTCCATCTTATGTATCATCTTCTGGATGGAAGCGTGTCCAAAGTACATTTCCGCTGGTAATTGCTGAATTACCATAGAACGCATTTTGCTCTGGTAATGTTTCTTGATATTTTCCGCGACCCCAGATATGATAGTTTGCTGCTGATTAACTATTTCCCTTGCGGTATCATAGATATCCTTCTGAATGCCACCTTTGGAGTCTGAGAGATATTTTGCAACGGGCTGCAACAAGTCACCCCATGCCCTACTCCTACTACTTTGACCGCTACCACTCACTACTTTCATAAATTCAAAATACTTCCCTTGCTGTGAAATACTTTGCAAAGCCTGTGCAAATCCATTTATACCTAGGTTACTGAGGCTATTGTTGATCTTTTCCGCCAACTGGTCTGATGTTATATTAGTAACTTCTTGTATAAGGTTTGCCGTGAGAGTTTGACCGGAATGAAAACGATGAAGAAATGAATGAGCAGCCAATGGATCAACATCTACATGTTCGGTAGCGTTCGAAAAAGAGCGAATCTTGTTACCCATTCCCTCTACAAAATGACGGTAATGTTTCTCCATGTCATCTGCAAGGGTGCGAAAATTAGACCAGACATTGTTGTTGATTCCTTCTATGAGCGCGCCAATAAACAACTTGGACCTATCAGATGTCGTATAACCAAAATCTCCATCATTCGTTGCAGTAAAGGCAAGGTTTTCATTCAGTATTTTCTCTACATGCTTTTTCCCTTCTATCAAAAGTGTTATATTGCTCAGAGGTCCTGGCTCATCTGGCCTCCTAAACAGGCCTATCCTCGAAAACTGTTCACCATTTTTGATTAACAGAGTTTTCACAAACTTCAATGCTTGCCCATAAAATATTTTTTCATCACCAGAAACACCTACATCACCTAATTGTTTTATGAGCCACTGCTTGCACTCCTCTAAAAAAACTACAATCTCTGATTCCACAATGACCTTATCTGGCACCATTCCACCACCTTTATAATACCTGTTATCAATTTTTGTTACAACAATGGCTATACTATGTTGATATCTATCAACGTCTTTAATCAGATCAGTAGCATGTCCGAGTAATTTCATGAAATCTTGTCTATCTACTAATTTTTTAACTGAAGAATAATTTACAACAAAAACCAATTTAACACGCTCAGCATAATCTGCTACTTGCTTTATAAAATAAGTTATAGCTATTTCCATGCTAGAACTTCTCGTATCACTAAATCCCGGGCAGTCATAATACGCATCATTTGATCCAGGGCGACTTACTAACTCTGGGAAAATTGTCATAGAGTCTAAGGTCGAATTGCTGATTCTATTACCATCTGCAATGAGGTACTCGCCGGTTCCCGGCCCAGTTTCTGTTGCTATCAACTTGTCATTATCCCCAGCGACCCACTGAAGAAAAGTACTCTTGCCAGCTCCAGTATTGCCTAACACTAACGTGATATCTCGTTCTCTTAACTGGATTTTCGTTGTTCCCTCATCTAAAAGCTGTAAAGCCTCGCTTATCTCACTATTGTTGTGAGAGGTTGATTGGGAAGTATAACGACGAAAACGTCTACCTTTACGCTCGTCAGAAAAGAATCGATTTTTCGAATCCATGCGCTTGACAGAATAGTTTCCGATAGCAAAATTTTGGCTGTCAAAATGTCTTTTTGTTCTCCTTCCCTCTGAAAATGGATAGATGGAAGGGTTGTTTCTGTTAGAGTTCACTTGCATCGCATGAGAGTCACTAACTCTGGGAGAAGATGTTGTCAACATACTCAATGGATGACCGTTTGCTGATGATGAAGACGAGAGCAAAATGCCAGATCTCCCTGGACGAGTTGAAGGAGAAGAGCTGCCTCTCATCTGCATGCCTTGCATCGAGTGAAATGCACGCCCAGGCATCACCATATGGACACCTGTGAGATGTGGACAGGGATCACCTGTGGACGAGTTGGAATTATAACCATGAAATAGACTGTTGAAGTAGGTAGTACACTAACTGCTCAGAGTGCTCACCACTTGCTAACCGATGGAATATGAAAAAAATTATATACTGGGACAAATTTCCTTTGATTGCCTTAAGATTTAAGCCTAAACACGATAGCATAACACTACTCATGTCGAGTATTTTGCCATTAACATGCTATTGCAACAAGATAATTCATACAATCATGCAATGAAACTAACAGGAAAACAATTTATTTCCATTCATTAATTTAATCAATAAATTAAATAAAACGTACCTTAAAACTGTGATTACTAGAGGTTAATTATCACATTTTACCTTGATTTCAAGTCACCTACCCTAATTACTTTGTAGTACTCACCGTCCGCACACCAACGTGAGTACTTGTGACGACCTGACTGCCGGCCAGCGTCAGGACCTGCACAAATAAAATGGAAGTTAAATTTGTTTGTTATTTGAGAAGCAATTCGTAAAGACATTCATTGCAATCTTGAAATAAAGGAGCAAATAACGATAAGATTGGAAATGAAGTAAAGCAGAGCCCTGAAGAATTTGCCACGAGAAGTGCCAGTAAACTGTCGTCTATTATTGAAGGGACAGCATATGAGTGATCGTGCATGCGTGAGTGATTAATCCCGTGCGTCGATGGTGCACCATTCATGATGAATGATACATCGTGCATGTAATTTGATATAAGCATTGAACATAATTTGCAACATTATTAGAACATTATTAGATTACTATACCAACAGATCTTGTATCTCTTATCCCCACAACACACACTTCATACCCTATTGCTGGTCAGGCTAGGTGGGTGTGCTGAGGAGCCGTTTGATTATGTACAAAGCACCCAGCGAGGTCATGGCTAAAGCGATCGACTGCGGCGCTGTTGTCAGAGGAGATCGAGGAAACATTGGCCGGAACCTTGCAGTTCTGACAAAATTATGACCGGCGTATGTGTTCAGCAAGTGCCTCGTGTCTAATGAGTGTGTTCACTCCCTATGTCTGATGTCTTATGAGTGTTAACACCCTGTGCATGATGTCTATGGTTTTATTTAGTAAATTCTTCATGGCAGACATAGCAAACTGCAGCATTTCAGGGTTCGTGAAATTTTTCAGTTGATATGAACTTCTTTTTCGGATATTGATTTAATAGTTCATACACACGTTTTGTTTCTGCTTCTAGATCTTTCACAAACTTTTCATATGCATCTTTACCATTATGTACCTCCAACTTTAAGTACCTATCAACTTCACATTTAGTATAGCAACAGAAACTATTAGGCTCATGCTTTTGAACATTCCGTATATAATTCGACTTTGAATCTGGTTGACATGAATAGTCTTTTGAAAGGCCTTGAATTTTAGTTTCTCATCACTAAAAGCCTATTTTACTGGTGTGTGAACAGAGCAATCATCTTTATGTTTGTCCAGTAGGTGTTCGGGTACAAATGCATGCAGACAGTATGGACATACATATTTAGTTCCATGACTCGCCTTGTAAATAAATGGACTCAAAGACTTCATCAAGACATAATGACTTCCATTCTCATTTATTATTAACAATAATGAAACTTCATCTTTATTTTAAGTTTTAGTTATTCGAAGTGGGCATAGCTTCAAACAATAACTCAAGCTATATACAATTATAAAAGTATCATTCAACTTTTCAAATTTATTAATCTCTAATTTTCATAGCTAATTGGATATTTGTAAAATCCAACTCTTCAGCTTTCTTCTTTAATATTTTTGTTATTTTAATGCCATTTTTTCATCTCTGCCGAAGTGGCGCGCAACCGTCCACTTAAAAAACATGTTATCTTGGTTTTTAATGTTTATTAACTTATATTTAGTATGTCTCAATTTTTCTTTTAATTCAATATAGCTAGAACCTCTTAAAGGTAGTATTCTGCAATTTTGACTGTGAAGTTTAGCAACTTGTTAAATATCCATCCAGAAGAGTTAATAGTTAATTATTCAATTCTATGCATCAAATTATCATACAGTCCTTTAATAATATTGTACTCAAATTTATGTTAGCTCTACAAACTTCAATGAATATTATTATTATTTATTTGAGTTGAACCATGCGGTATTATAGATTTTCTCACTGCCTAGTCTGAATTTATAAAACATATTCAGCTGTAGTTTATTATTATCGAATTTTCGTTGCTCAGTTACTTGAATAATTTCAGATGTTATATTACTGAGGATCAACTTCGGATCGATTGTTCTTATATCATGATAAATGTGTGATAAAAACTTCAATTGAAACTCTTCAAAATAAGCATTCCACCTTAGATTTACCTATCGCATAATTGAGAACAGAATTACTAGTCGATTTATCAAATATTGAATCAGGTTTGAAATTTGTAGAGTCCGATATTCAAGATAAACATGAAATTTTAGAGTCTAAGTTCGATTCTTCTGAAGAAAAACTACTTTAAACAATTCGATGAGAAAATTTGCAGTTTGCAATTAGCGCTCGATGATAAAGTAAAAAATATAGAAATGAATATCGAAGAAAAAGTAATTGAACAATTTGATGAGAAAGTTATTAGTTTGCAGTCAGTTTTCGATGAGAAGGTTAAGAATTTAAAAGAGGATATTGAAGAAAAATTATTGAAGCAATTTGATGAGAAAATAAATAGTTTTCAGTAAGCGCTCGATGACAAAGTGAAGAATTCGCAATTGCATATTGAAGAAAATATGAAATTAACTACTAAAGCTGGTGAATAAATACACAGAGTACAGTTGGCATATGAAGATTTAGTTTAATGAAAATCTTGAAACTTCAGAATTGCGAACTCAAGTATCTTTTGCTGAAGTTGATCAGAAATTCAAAAGCTTGCAGTCAAATTTAACTTTGATTAATGGTGCGAAATTTAATGACATAACAGAACAATTCATGGGGTTGCGAGCGGAGTCAGTTTCGATGACAAAAATGGAGGATATTATTAAGTGGAGCCCACGTCTGCCCCGAAATTTATCTCGGTTATCTACAGCCGTATATGTCTTAAACTTGGTACACATATGTAAAATAGAATTCTAAGACTTTTTTGTTCGTGTTAATTTTTCGAAAAAAATGATAGAAAACGTGAAATTCTTCACGTTTTCTTCCAAAAAAGGAGGTACGTTAGAAATCTATCTCCTAGGATTTTCAAGCTACAACATCGAGACACATATCATTCGATGCGTAAAGACCATATCTAAAAATTTATGGTTACGTTTTTTGAAATTTTCATTTTTGTGGGTGTAGGAGCACTTTTCGTTGAATTATCGAAATTTTTCAATTTTTTTCCAGCCACCCCCCCCTCCTTTTTTAGAATAAAATCCAAACTATAACGAAATTAGAAAAACGTAACCAGAAATTTGTAGATCTATTTTTTGCAAATTGAACGGTATATCTCTCAATGCTGTAGCTTGAAAATCATAGGATATAGGTTTGCAGTCTGTGAACAATAGATTATTTCAATTGTTGACATGAGCTAAACCGTGGACTGGGTCGAAATTCACATATGTTTACGTTTATTGTTCTTATACTCATTTTAAAGATCTAAGAATTACCTTTCC
The DNA here is from genome assembly GCF_000764305.2 of Hyalella azteca. Lineage (NCBI taxonomy): Eukaryota > Metazoa > Arthropoda > Malacostraca > Amphipoda > Hyalellidae > Hyalella > Hyalella azteca. The sequence goes on along the minus strand of NW_025945747.1, from coordinate 14,611 downwards.
AATGAGCCTAAAACCATGTTTGTGCGTTAATTAGATAGTCCACGACTGCCGTCGAAGAAGAAGAATATAGGTTAATATATGATATAAGAATATATACATATTATACATAATTTCAAAGCTGTTGATGTCGATGCGCCACCCAAGTCGTTTCATTCTCTTCGAGTACACCCTAAAACTGTGTTAAGAACATTTTCTCTCTTCTTTTCGACTGTAAGAGGGAACATTTAGAGCCAAAACTGCATTAAATCCTCGGGCGGAGGTTTGTTTCCCTGTCTGATGGCCTTACTCAATTAACAATCGAAATAACCTGGGCAGATACTTTCAAAACATTGCTTAGTGCTCGTAGCGGCTTGAGTGCAGCGTAAGTCCGCAAAGTGCTCGTATCTTCAAATGATGGTACCTTCGAAACATTTTGCGGTACGTTACGAGCACGTAACTTTGCGCCGATTCAAAGGTCGCGTAAGTCGAGTGACGATCAACTTTTGAGTGAGTGAAGCGATTGGTAATCATTTAGTTACTAGTGTCTAGTCTTTAATAGTGTGTGGACTAGTGTATCATACTAGTGTCTAGACTTTAGAATCATTTTAAGGTAAATCCTCTAATTTTTATTCAGAAAAATATCCTTATTTGATATTAAGGAAATTTCATTAGTCATGCATTAAATAAATTTTTCTTAGTATATGTCAACAGAAAACGAATCTGACGGGTGAAGCAAAAAAAAATGAATTGATCAAAATTCTATTTTCGTTGTTCATTATGTCATATTAATCATTAAATAACAGTTTGCCATCTTAAAATAGCATTTGTCATCAAAATATTAGATTAAAAGAGTCTAGAATTTGTTAGAAAGAGAAAAAATGTTTAAATAACTGAACACAGAAGCATTACGTCATGTGACTCAACACGTAAACAAAGGATGTAAGCAGGCTTATGATTGGCTGACGTGCAACGTGGTTTGAAGGTACGGACTTAGCTAAGTCGGTCGTACGAAAGTTTTGAAGGTGTCAAAAAACGCTGATCGTATGTTAGGCGTATCTTCTTGAGCTTAAGTTTAAGAAATTACGTCCACTTGGCAATATTTGAAAGTACCTGCCCTGACTGCCAAACCTATCTCCTCTTATGATTTTCAAGCTACAGCATTGAGAGATATAGGTACCGTTCGATTCGTAAAATTGAGCTCTGGAGATTCACCGATAAATTTTTTTCTTATTTCTTTATAGTTTTGATTATATAGTGAAAAAACGGGGGGAGGGGGGGCGAAAACTGAATTATTTTCAAAAAATCACCTCCCCCCCCCACCCAAAAAAATACGAATTTGTAAAAAGTGGTCGGGCAATCGCTAGATATGGTCTTTACGAATCGCATGATATGTCTCTCGATGTTGTAGCACGTAAATTGCAGGAGGAGATAGATTTCTACAGGACCCCCTTTTTTGCCGTTTTCTATTAGTTTCACGTTTTTTTTCATTTTTTCGAAAAATTTACATGAACAAAAAAGTTTTGGATTTTTTTTTTTACATATGTGTACTAAGTTTCAAAATGATTCGTTCGTAAATAAGAAAGTCATTGTTTGACCCGGACGGTCCCCCTAAACCCAAATTAAAAAAATATTTATTGCAGTTTTTACCCAAAATTTCTTATAGCAAATAAAATAAAACTGTTCTAAACACAGTTACAGTTCAAATAGAATGCAGTGAGTCTAGGTGCGCAGCGCCATCACCACCTTTGAAATTTTATATAATAAGTATATACACTAATATTATAATATTCACTTATATTTTTGCGCTTCTACGGCTGTCCTTTACGATATAATTATTGCACAAGCATTGTTTTGGGCTCATTGGAAAGAGAATTTTAAGAACTTTCCAAAGAGTATAAAAAGACTTTTTGGTAAAATTTGAGATTTGGGGCAGACGCTCCCCTTAATGAGATGAAGAATATTAAGAACATATTTCATGAGTTTCCACGAGAGATGAGTTCAAATCAGAATGAAATTAATCAATTTAAAATGATGCTACGAAATTAATCTTATAAAAACATAGACTGAAACTGAAGAAAATATTAACTGATCGTATAAATAATCTTATACATTTGGAACAGGAATTAATTGCACACCCAGATTAAAGCTAAGATGTCCTCCAGGTATTGGCTTTCGTTACCTTGACGCTGAAAAATTTTTGATCTGAATAATCCAAGACTTGCAAATGTCTCCTGTCCAATGGAGAATAAGGATGCCGCATGTAAAACTTATGTCGACTGGGAAGTTGCAAAAGTCTTAGATGTTCATGTAAAGGATTCAGAAATTATCAATAAAAAAATTGGTGTAGTTAGAGAGGTTGTTATGGAGAATATCAACTTTCTTGAGAAAGAATTGCCTTCAGTAAATTCAATGGTGGAAAATTTTGCTGAAGTAACTCAGGAAATGATAGAAGTGAATTAAAAATTGGAAAATCTCGATGAGGAAGTAGAAACAATTCGGGGAAAATTAAAAAAAAAAACAAATGGAAAATTTGGTGTCTTTGAAGGAAAAAATATTAATAAAGGGGATTCAGGTTGAGTTATTAAAGGCATATATTGATGGCGCTGTCAGTAATAAAACTTCAAACAATAACGAACTAGCAGGAGTAATGAGAATACAAAATCAATTGTTTGAACGACTTGCAAAAATTGAAATTGAAGAGATAATCAACATTGGAACAAGCGTTCACTAGAGAACTCTACTCTGACTTTGGGAAAATATAAATATTAAACTAAGTTTATAAATTCAACAAATTCATTTATAATCTTGGTTAATAAAAATGAAAGCTAATGTGCCATATGAAATAATTGATAAGCAGAAAGTTTACAATGTCGGGCCTGCCGACTGCTGCATCAGTCGGGGCACCGAACTAAAGACCAAAAATGATCGTTCTTGCGTTGATTGAACTTGCGAATCTAGCTCTATCATCCGGCAGAGGGCCCTTTAAGGCGTTCCAGTTATATAACTTTATTCTAGAAACGCGGCGATACAGATTAACACAGAAAACTATGGCTGACACAGGTTTGATGGGTGTAAAGTCTCCACGATTATGTTTCCTAATTAACACATTGGGCTTATGAACAAAATTGCTTTAGGTCCGTCTATACTTTGGCCACAGAAGAGATTGTACCTCAGAGGATACAGGTACCATCCAGCATTCACTGACACCTGTTTCATTCTCTCCCCACTCACTGCTTTCAGGAAAAAAAACGATTCCCGTTTACTGGTTTGACCCATAAGAATAAGCCCGGACAATATGGTGGAAATATCATTTTCACAACAATTCACTCTATTTAATGTATTTACGGTTTGGTCTGGAAAAGTCTATTCATCTAGTCAAGTGCGATGACCCCATTAAAAATTTTCGAAAATATAGAGTGAATAAATTAAAATTAATAGAGAGTAGTTCATTTACACGCTATTTTCAATCAAGGCTGCGTGTGAGGAGGAAGAATGTTAAATAAAATTTCTTATAAAATGTAAGGAACAATGACAGATGTCCAAAGAGAGGTGATGTTCAATTCTGGAAATTTTAATCAGCTACAGATACTTAATCAGATATCCGCTTTGATATTGATCATCTATACACTGAAATAAATCAACTTTTAATTCAAGTGAATATATTAGAACAAACATTGAAAAGTATTCTAGAAATAAAACTTTAAGCAATGCTCTATAACTGGAAAGACGATAGTAAAAATAAACAGAAGAACCATTTTGTATTTCCTTCTCCAAGTTTGAGGTGTCTCATAATTGGAAGATCGAACTGTGGAAAAACATCATTGCTACTGAAGTTGCTATTGGAGAACTTAATTGATTTCAACAATCTTTCCTGTATAGCAAGTCAACTCATCAGCCTGAATATAAGTTGTTGAAGAACGCTTTCGATAAGGGATATAATAAATCTGAGATAATAGATTTATTTGCCAACGGTAATGGTAATATTGGTGAATACATTGAAAACTTACCAAAAAGACGTCAACAAAAATGTACAATCGAATACTTTGAGAATACAACTTCTGTATCTGATCCAAGCGACATTGATCCTCGGAAGAAAAATTTGTTCATTTTCGATGATATTTCTACGGAAAAGAATCAAAATCCTGCTGATAGTTTTTACACCCGTGGAAGACAAAACATCTGCAGTTCAATTTACGTATCCCGAAACTATCACATATTACCAAGACAAACAGTTAGAACGAATTCAAATCTATTAATTCTATTCGAATTTCCATTTATAGATATGAAAAATATTCACGGTGATTATATTGCTTGCGATAGGCCCTTTGCAGAGTTTCAGGAACTGTGTAGTGAAACGTACAAAGTACCATATAGTTTTGTGTTGATCAATAAAGATGAGCACATAGTTTCTGGAAAGTACTCCAAAAATTTGAATCAATTATGTATCCCAAAGAAATATCTTCCATCTTACTTTGACGATTAAATTGTCTGCAGGTTTCGATTGGTCAAATTTTGATCCTACATCTAGATTCGGGTTAAAATTGTGGGTGAATGATCGTAAATCCATGATTTGACCCGTTTAACCAGACTGTCTGGAAATTGGAGATTGGCTCTCAGTCAACCGTGGGTGAATGAATTCGGGGGTAATTATTCAATTTTGATGGCTAAGATTCGAGGTAAAATTGTGGGTGAATAATCGGCAATGTGTGATTTAAGCTGTTGGGCCGATTGTGATGATGGGCTTGCTTTACAATCTACTGTCATTGTTGATTCAATGTAAATACATGCTTTGATAATAAAAACTCAAAAGTAAATTATAAGGTTCACGCTAGGTTTTCTAATTCTAACATTTAGTTAGCAATACATTTCGTCGTACCATTATGCAATATTACAGAATTTTCTACATATTGCTTGAACGTTTTTATCAAGTTTTTTTTTTATTGATTTATCGTTTCTATTCGGGGACGGCGACATAAGTAAAATGGCAACTCTTGTTTGACTGGCCGGAGGGCTTACGTGTAGACACTTTTTTTCAATCGGATAATAAACAGAAATATGATTATTTCATCTGGGCATGAACAGAAATGCTAACCAATACACAACGAATCGGAATCTGCATGAATTACATTTTTTACATTAACCCATTAAAAGTATCTAAATAGTTTGCTTCTAAAACCAGTAGTTACATGATGTGCTCTTCAATATTCAACAAAATTATTTTCAGAAACGGCACCATGACAAAATAATACTTGTATTGATATATTAAAGTGCATCAAATACCAAAATGCATCGATATTATTCGTCGTAATAATGATGCATATTTAATGACTGAATTATTGAATTTGTACATACAATGGTATGAGTCATTCAAAATACATTAAAATATTTTTCTTGAACGACAAAATGATGAAGCAGGCGGTTTATTCAAATAATGAAACGGACGATTGGTTCAAAGTTATGAAACAGACGGTTTAATCGGAATAATGAAACAGACCGTTTACTCAAAACAGCTTAACAGGCGGTTTACTCAAATAATGAAACTGACGTTTACTCAAAATAATGAAAGCAACTATGCTAGGATTGGATATTTAAATAAGCGTGTAACAAGACATAACCACGCCGTAAGTATCCGAATAAGTCGAAGGAGTTATAGCGATAAGCTACGGAACACGCCATATCTTATCGCTGATACTGAAACGCAAAATAAGTATCCGGCGTTCTAGCTTAGTGCTAGATCGCAGCAGCAAACTCTCCGTTGTAAATTGACAACTACACCTAGATAACTTTTTAGCGCGGGAAAAAATTAGTTCGTTTGATATTTTATTGATATTTTACATGAAATATGGCATATATACAGCCGCTGTATTATTTGGTCCATATTTGTGATAAAAATTTACTAATATGTATATATGATTGGAATTTTGGGCTCAATGACATATTACATAAAATTGAAGTATGATTGAAATTATGCCTTGTGAGGGTTCATGCTAACATTATGCACCCAGCTCACCTTACTCTAAGTTATCATTCTGCCTGCTCACCATACTCTCCTTCATTAAGCACCTAACTCACTATACACTCTCCCGTTCATTATGCTGCCAGCTTACCAAACTCTTCAACTTAGGAAGCTTACCTTACTTTTCATCCTTATGAACCCAGCTCATCATACCATCCCTTATTATGCACCCAGCTCACCATACTCTCCCTGAGCAGATTCTTTCTGTTGCGCAGCCACGTAGTTCTGCCGCGACTCCGTGAGGGAATTGAAATCTCCCTGGTCGTTGTCGGTGACAGCGATGCTGGAGAGCAGCACCAGGCACACAGCAACCGACCACCAGCCCACATTACGCGACCTGGTCGCGCCCATCTTAGCCAAATTCAGCTCGCTTGTCAAGACAAGCACCGTCTATGAGTACCAATTCACTTCTTTACAATGTCGCAGTCAGATCTGCAGGTCCGTTTACAAATATTTAATTTTTAGTTCGGAACAACCACTCGATAGTGATGACTGAACCGTGTCACGGTGTGCAGCATTCTAACTGCCGTATCTGATATATTTCGTGCTTTAACGGACCTTCAGGCTGTAAAAGGCGCGATATCTTATCGAAAAATTTGATCCGAAGATCCTGGTCTACAGCGTCTCTTCGTATGAGTCAGTAACTTCCTTGGCGTTTTATTTATTGATTTATGAGCGAGGCGCATATGTTAATATTGTATCTTGCGGTAAAGTTTCAGCCGCAATCAGCTCTGACTCATCGTTCTTCTGTTGAAATCCGGATTATTTTCTTAATTCTTGCTATAAACATATGCAGAGGATATTCCGTTTATTTAAATACAGTTTCTAAGCAACAAATTTTTATCACAAGTTCAGAAGGGGACAGCCAAACACCTAGCAAGAATAATTTTCGATCAATTTTAGTTGAATTGAATCTAGATGAATGAAGTTGTTATATGATTCAAAGTCATCCTGTTAATACGTTCTCGGATGAACCTGGTCCCGTATTCCGACAAAAATCAATTAATCAAAAAGTAACGGGCGCTCAATACTCGATGAATGGAAAATGTATTCATTGAGCATTGCTTAAAAATTTTCCAATGCATAATCTGGTAAATACGTAACATTTAGCAGGTTTAAACTTTTTTAGAAATAATTTTCTTATTGAAAGACTTCATCAATTTTTTAAACGTCCTGTTAAGTCTTCCTTCTTAGTGCGGGTTTACCTCGACAAGTGCTAATAAAAACACATTTAGTTCATGTATCTTAAATGAATGCATCAAGCATTTTGAATAAATATATTTTGTACATTCACCGTAGATAAAAGTTATCCTGAAAAAAGTTAATTCGATCGTAGTTATTCACTCACTTGTCGGGGTAAAAACCAACTCGACACTTCGAATTTTTCAGCTTATAGAATAGCTGCAAAAATGAAAGGAATTTCTTATCGCCTCCTTCCCACGCCCAGGAATGCTTCAGTGAGAAAAAAAGAGAATATGACACCTTCTTGTTTCGAAATAGATTTTACAATTGGAAATTTTTCATTACCATACTAAAAAGAAATCCGTAATGACAAATAATCATTCGAAATTTAGCCCCGTATTGATAAATTTGTTATCTAAAAAACACGAATAAATCTAAATATCCTTGCAAGTTTCAGATATGTTTTCAGTGCTCTGCGTTTTTTTCGATTTCAAGTTATGGGTAGAAAATTACAGAAAAAATTATTGGAGAATGATTTAAATAAATTTATTATTCCAGATTTGATTACCATGAATAAAATTTATTTGCATTCAAACGCAAACCTTATTCCTTTAGGTAATTTCACACATTTTAGTTATCAGTAGAATCGTACATCCATGCCAGAATACCATGGGGATTACCGACTAACTTTCATTGTTGCCAATTCTCCTATTGTAATCATTGTTGCTTCAAAATAAATGCTATCGAAGCTGAAGGCCGTAATTTTTAACAACTTTAATAAATTTTAGAACATCTAATTAGACCTAAAATATTCAATACGATAAGTTTACCCCTCTAATTGTTTAGAGTAAACTAAAAATGCAAAGCTCATGTCCAAGCATGGATAACTAACATATCTAGATGTTTTTATACCATTAAATAGACTTGTAGACCTCAATCGATGTGAATATATATAAAGAATTTCATCAATAGATCCAACCAGTATGTAATGCTTTTTAATCTAGAAATTTTGTAGCACATGCTTTGGCAACATCGACCAAAGTATTAGAAGGACTTGTCTTACGGCTTGGCCATTCGTTGATTCTTACTGAAGCCAGCCGCTTGTCTTCTTGCTCTTGGTAAGCGTTTAGGTTATCTAATGTGTGATAGAATAACTGTGAGAATACGTTCAGAATATTGTTGTACTTATCTAGTTATTAGTGTTTAATTAATTTGTTGAAATTTCGTGTTTATTTGTAGGAGAACTTCCCTCCTCTGTTCTGCTGTCTACTGTTCTACTTAATAAACTTGGAACTTGGACCAAGCCTAATGACATTCACCCATTGGAAGTTATCGTCAAAGAATCAATAACACTCGTCCGCTTGAACCTGAACTAATAGAAACATTACACAATAGAAGACACAATTTTTCTCTATTTGTATCAGTGTCAAAAGGAGAAGAAGCCTATTCATTTTCTGCTAATCGTTATTAGTGACGTCAAGAATCGCGCACGCACGGGACCTGGCAACTGGGTAAGAAAGAGGATGGCAGCCAGAAAGAAAAAGTGATGGGGGAAGGCAGATGGAGAGGCTAAATAAGCCGCTACCGAAACGGATATGTTTCACAAAGAAGAGCCGTGGAAAATGAAGAGCAGGCGACGACATTCTGGAGGGACTCGAGTAGATCTCTACATTTGGGGACAGAAAGCGCCTTGGCAAGCACCTCGCCCAATATTAGGGACATGAATGAAGCTGAGTCACGATCATTTCTCAATTACGCGGTTATGTCTGCAGTTAATACATGTAAAACTAATACAAAGCTTGGCGGAGGCGAAAAGACATGCACGGTGGATGTGAACAGTAGTGATTCTAGCTAAGCTAAGGACCAAGAAGGGAGCCTACAAGAGTTATTCACGAACTCGTGGTGCTGAACTCGTACACAAAAGATCGAAGTTAAGCTGATTCTTTTCGTACGCTAGTTCGAACTGTAAGACAATCGACGGTATTTCAAATTTAAAACAATTCATTTCGTGGAACCATTATCTTACATTTCAGAATTTGGTGCATGTGAATTGAGCGTTATTAAATATTTTTATCAAATTCATCGTTTCCATTAGAGGACGGCGAGATAATCAAAATTGCAACTCTTTTATGACTGACCGGAGGGCTTACGTGTAGCCACTTTTTCAATCGTAAAATCAACAGAAATATGATTATTTCATCCGGACATGAACAGAAATGCAAGCCAACGTACAAAACATCGGAATCTGCATGAAATATATTTCTTGAATTAACCCATATAAATGAAAAAAAATTAGTTTGTTTTTAAAAACAGGGATTACGTGATGTGCTTTTCAATATTCATCAAAATCATTTTCAGTAACGGCACCTTGATAAAATACTACTGTATAAATATATTAGAGTGCATCAAATACCAAAATGCATTGATATTATTCGTCGTAATAATGATGAATATTTAATGACTCAATTATTGAATCGCGAGAATTGCATTGAATTGTCACGATTCGTTTATTGAATGTGTTCATACAATGGTACGTGCCATGCAAAATACATAGAAACCTACAGAATAAAGAGAAAAGGCGGTTTATTCAAATAACAAAACGGACGATTGGTTCAAAGTTATGAAACAGGAGGTTTTTTCAGAATGATGAAGCAGCCGGTTGACTCAAAGTTATTGTAACCGCTGAATAATAGTCTAGGGTGGTTACGTTGTTGGGGCTCTCTTTATCCCTCTGCGAAGGGTTTTTGACGGCACCGATGAGTGGTTTGTGATCCGTAATTATGAAGAAGTCGATTCCTTGAATTAAGTATTTGAATTGCTTCAGCGCAAGATAGATGGCAAGTAGTTCTTTGCCAAAGACTGAATAATTCTTCTGAGCTGAGGAGAGAGAACGACTGAAGAAAGATAACGGCATAGTCACTCCGTTGACTGTTTATTGGAGGACTGCTGCCACCGCAGTGTTGGATGCGTCGCAGACGAAGCACATTTCCGTCTCAGGAACTGGGTGCGACAGCATCGTTGCTTCAGCCAGTAGTATCTTGGAGCGTTCGAAAGCTTCGATTTTTTCGGATGTCCAGGACAGAGTTGGGTTTTTTTTTGGTGCTTGCAATGCCTGCTAACTTGGCATAAAGAGGAGCAAGCAATGACGCGGCGCGAGGTAAGAAACGCCTGTAGAAATTCAGCATGCCTAAGAAACGCCGAAGGCCTTTGGCCTTCTCAGGTCGCTGAAAATCCTGGATTGCCTTCACTTTCTCTGGCAAGGGAGCAATTCCCTCGCTTGTGATACGATGTCCCAGGAAGTCGAGTTGTGACGCACCTAGTTCGCATTTCAGCGGGTTAATTTTTAGACCGTGGTGAGTGAGACGCGTGAACAAGGCACGCATATCTTCTAGATGCTGTTCATCGTCGTCTGATGCTATCAGGATGTCGTCGATGTAGTTGAAGAAGGTGACTGGGCGAGAGCTCCCATCGCTTGTTGGCGTAGATAAGTCACGAAGAGCTTCATCCAAGAAACGCTGAAATGTTTGACTGGCGGAGCAGAGTCCGAAGTTCATTTTTAAGAATTCGTAGGAACCAAATGGTGTTACAATGGTTGTTTTCGGAATGTCGTCGGGGTGAATTGGTACCTGTAGGAAGGCAGATTTAAGGTCTATTCGTGCGAACACTTTCTTACCGTTGAGTTCAGCTATAAATCAGGAAGGAAGGGTAAGGTGTAGGTATCGGATTTTGTGATCTTGTTTAGTGCCCTATAATCGCCTACTGGCCTCCATGAGTTATCTTTCTTGGGTACCATATGCAATGGAGAACCCCATTCACTACGGCTAGGGCGAATGATTCCATCGGCTAACATTTGTCTAATCGCATCCCGCGCTGGCTTGAGTAACGCGGCGCTCAGCGGTCGGGCCCTAGCGCGGCAGGGATGACCTGTAGTCGGTATAGGGTGCTGGCACGTACTTAGTGGCGACGGTTTATACGAGGGAGAAGTTAGATCAGGGAATTCGTTGATTAGTTTTAAAAGCGATTGATTGCTACAGCTATAAACGTTGCCTATGCGGTTTGCTCCAGAGCATGCTAGTGTCAACGTTAACGGATAGCTGGGTTGTGTTATCAACGATCTTACGCTTCCCTACGTTAACGGTTAGGTTGAAGAATGCGAGAAAATCTACGCCTAGAATAGCGTGTTTAACATCAGCGATGATGAAGGTCCACGTGAATTCACGTCGCAGGTTGAGATTGAGAGTAATTAGTTTTTCACCAAAGACAAGAATTGGCGACCCATTTTCTGCCTTGAGATTACAATAATGACCATGCTTTCGGTCGCTGCCCGACGGCGGAATTACACTAATCGCGGCGCCGGTGTCAACCAAGTATGACGTTTTTGAGTTTGTATCCAAGATATAGAGTAGACGGTTTATGTAGGGCTTGGATTTGTCCGAAGCATTGCTGCCCCCTGCAACGCATGCTATTCGTTTCCCGATTGATTGTTACGCGCCTCACTGACCTGTGGGGTTTTTTGACTAACTCCAATCAGGGAAATTGAATGGCCTAGGTAACTAACTTGAATTCCACCTAAGACAGACAGAAATAGCTGTATAGATCGGCAGGACGAATTTGGTTGGGAGAAATGAACACACAATTTATTAATGATTTCATTTATTGGCTTAGCTCACGTGACCTGCTTGATGTGATGACGCAGGAGGAACTTGTAATCCAGGCAGGAGGTGCGGGTCGACGGGCCACCGTGGTTGCGCCGTGAGCGGATGTACACGTGGTTGCGTAGCGAGATGTGGACGTTATTCGATACGTTGTGATTGACTAAGTCACGAAGTTGACCGAGCGTGTGTTGATGCAACTTACAGACACGGAGTACGTCTAGTTTTACTGCACTACTGAGTAAGTAACGAAAGTTTTCTGAGTAAGTTCACTGAGTAAAAGTTCATTGAACACGTGCACTGAATACAAGTTAATTGAACACGTTCACTGAATGAAAGTTGATTGAGTAAGTTCACTGAATAAAAGTTGATTGAGTAAGTTCACTGTTCATCACAATGTTCAGTGTTCACTGAATGTTCACTGATGAGCATCGGTAGACGGACGGCGTTGTGCGCGGCAAGATGGAGGCCTTCGGGTTGGCGGTAAACCGGCATGGGACGCCAATGGCGAAGCTGGCAGAGATGCTGGCCGTGACAGTCAGAATTGCTGACCGATGATGTCGTCAGAGGACGGGATACTTTGTGTGATTGCTTTTTAAGCGATTATGCGTTGCAGGAAACAGGCGTTGTGAAACTGCGAAATAAGGCCTTTGTTAACTTAATACGCTGTTCACATTTCACGACACCATTTCGCAAATGAGCTAAAGCCACATGAGCTGTATTTATGACATGAAAAATACGTTAATTTAATACATTAATTTAAATTATTTAACTTGCAATGACTCTGACTTCTGAACTAAGTTTACTCTTATACTTAACACATTGAATGAGAGCTATTCTACGGCAGAGTAGAGTTTCTAAGTTAGGGAGCTTACGTGAGAGAGATGCTGGCGGCTCGATGACTAGGGGCAATTTAGACCGCTAAAATTTCGAGAAGCTACAAGGGAACGGCTGTTGCCATGACGGAAGTGAGATTTCTCTGAACTATTCTTATGACGATTTTCTATTTATTAATACGATAAGTGAAAGTAATGTAATAAGAGTACTGTTAAGAGTATTAATATTAATGTTAGTATGAGAAACATAAAAATTAGAGATATGTTATACATAATATTAGTTCTATGTAGCGATCCGCTACACCGTAAATATTTAATTTCAATTGCTTGTGATGAGCTTTAAGGACCGTCTCTCCGTCGGAAATTTCATAGCTCACACCGTTGCTTTGAACTTTCGTTACTCTGTATGGTCCTGTAAACTTCTTTCCTAATTTATAATGTATCTGATTACCGATTTTCTGAATTCGAAGGGCAACTTCAGCTTCAGAGATCTCCGCAAGCGAGTCTGAGTCGGTCTGATCCGTAGTCACAATACCAGTGAAAGAACATATGGTCCAATGATCCGAACGGTTGACACACAGATTAACCAATTCTTCATGCTGATATGACAGATCAATTCTCCCTGTCTGCCCAGATATACTAAAATTTACAATTTCAACCGATATATCATTAGCAATAAGGTAATTTGCTCCTAAAATGGCGCAACATGGCAGTTCACAAGTGCTGACAATCGCAAACGGCACATGAATGTCGAAAAAACAATACGATATTTGTAATTTAAGTTCTACATATCCCAGAACTTCTGTTTTGTCTAAATTAATACCCGACAACAGGTTAGCACTGAAATTATGGATCTTTAAATTGGGCTAACCGTTTCACAGTCTCTTCTCCTATAAGACTGACTTGTGCCCCTGCAGTATCAATCAACGCACAAAACTTTCTTCCACACGTTTCAACAAAACAGCTTGATGGTACATTTAGAATCCCTGTTGGTTTACTATTAACACACTGAACAGTATGATCTTCAGATTCTTTCTCCTTGCTTCGCTTCTCAACATCGTTATCATCCCAGCAATAATTTGCACAGTCTTCACTCGCGCATGCTTCAGAAAATTTCTGCTTCCTATCAAAAACTGGATTAAAATGCATTCCTGATTTACACTGTAGATGAACAATTGGCAAAGACATTTTGGTGCGGTCAGCTCTCTAAATGACAGGCCATTGAGCTCCATGATGTACATGAATTTCTACACCAAATACAAAACTTGCTACCAAAATAACCTCTTCACATGGTAGTTGTTCATTCAGTCTCATGACTTTCATTCGCTTTTTGAAATCGCCAACCGGTGCAATATTGAATTTTCTCGGATTTTGAGCAAGGAAATCCATTAACATTATTCTAAGGTTCAATGGCGTACCAGGGATATCTGTACTCAGTCCTACTACCTCTTTCAAACAAATGAGCAATGATTCAAACAACGAATTACCGCCTCCTTCTACTTTAGGCATTACCATAAGACCTGCAGGTAACTCATTAATCTCCTCCACACATTCGTTTTCAATAGGACCCACGATGCGTGACATAGTATCAGCTTCATTATCTTTACCTGGCCGATATCGGATGATAAAGCCAAATGTACAAAATTGTAATACAATTTAAGGATCTTAAAATAAGAATTTTCACCTCCTGTAAAAATTAGAATTCCAAATCATTACTGTACCCGTGACTCCAATATTTGCTTGTAGTCACGAACTATAGCCAGCCAAACCACACTGTTAGCTAGCAGCAATAAATCATCAGTCAGTAGAACTTCAGATCCCATCCGGTGCAGACTTGTCCACTTTGGTCTCATCATCTTTGTATCTTCAGTTAGTCTTCACCGCAATTTCGACCACCTTGTTCTCTGGGCGCTTTCACCTGATGCGTACACCTTCGCCGTATCTCC
>NW_025945746.1:0-14446 GCF_000764305.2 Hyalella azteca | reverse complement strand
GAAGGGGGAGTTTGTCTTGACGATGTCCCGGGGGTCCCCCCACGACGTGTAGCAAGCGTCGTACGTTGTGGTGGACGCAGACGCAGGATGGCCCGACCATCGTACGGCGACGTAGGCTTTGAACAGCGCGCACGTGCCGTTACCTGTTGATGCAAATCAAGCAAATACTTGAATAAGAATGGCAATGGTAACAAGATAATACGAATTTGAGCTGTTGATTTTATTCTACTGAAAATTAACCCTTAAAACACGTTCAAGAAATTTATTTAATTGATTCATTAATAATCTTCAATAAATAGCTACGAGGGCATCCCACTTTTTGAAGGCAAAGTATTCTCTCAAATAAAAGCAAATGCGGAATAATTATTGAAAATTGTTGTGACTTTGAATATTAAAAAAAGCAGAAATTGATACAGCTAAAATATATCCCAATATCATATAAACTTATAATGAATCAGCTTTCGTTAAACGTTTTTTATCAATTAGGATGGTAAAGGGTATTACAAGATATACACAATTTATACATTGAATGAGGGAGAATCCTATATGAGATATATTATATTTATAATACTATCTGTAGGACTTAGGGAGAATCTGTAGGACTTAGGGAGAATCTGTAGGACTTAGGGAGAGGGCCGTGTAACGACGAGAATGATTAGTAATTCATCCATTTCTACCGAATTATTGAAAATCGTATCCATCGGTGGCATAGGACTGGCTGCCTGCCACTAGAATAGTGGAGTAAGTGAAGGGGGAGTTCGTCTTGACGATGTCCCGGGGGTCCCCCCACGACGTGTAGCAAGCGTCGTACGTTGTGGTGGACGCAGACGCAGGATGACCTGGCCATCGCACGGCAACGAAGGCTTTGAACAGTGCGCACGTACTGTTACCTGTTTAAAATGTCGAAGCAATCAATAATTGTGCAGGAGCATTGAGTTGAATCATGGCAAATATGGACTCTACAACACGCAAATTTATCCTTAGAAGTTGATATCTAGAATTCGTTAATGGCGCCAGAGCTTCTCTGTTTCTCTGACGCAAGTACAGAGCGGCGCAAATGATTGCCTACTTTTCTACTATCCACGTGCTGCCTTTACGGTCCCTATTTTGAAATGTCCAAAAGCTCAGAGCAATAATGAGCCGAGCGCAATATTTTTCAAACGATTTTTTTCCTCTATAAGAACACTAACATAGATTTATAATATGTTTCTAACATTCATACTTCCCCATGAACGCTGTTTCAACAAAATATATTTACTGTTAATCGAATAATTCTTTGTGACATGTTTAACGTATAAATACTAATATTTAATGTATTCATTATCTACCTCCCACTTCATAGCTTCAAAGTTTCTACTCCATTGTTATAAATCCAATAAAATTTATTGATTTGGTCAATTATTGTGGTAGCAGAAAAAGCTAGCCTTATTCCTGGTCCTGTGAAGACCAGATCGGCCGTGATGTGATGATCAAATCTCAAAGCTTACAAACTCTGAGCAAGCCGTGTTAACATTTCGGTTGTAGTACAACAAATCATCTATTAATCTATTAATATTCCTCATAGTCATTAACCATAAAGACATACTTTTGAAGAAACAGAAGAAGTGACAGCTGGTATTCTGCTGACACATGAGACTGCAGGCGCCACGCAGACCCAGCGGGACGGGGGCGGCCACGGCTGTCGTCAGGAGGCACTCGTTGTTCACCACGTTACCTATGACCTGTAACGTTAATTATTATTAATTTATTAATAACTACTGTATTAAGTTGAGTAGTTCGAGCGCTTTATTTTATAAATTCCTAGTATCCTGACCCGAGGTAAACTGCTTGATTTGATAAATTACTAGTATCCTGACCCGGGGTAGACTGTTTTAAACTCTAATTAACCAGCAATACACCACGCATTAATTGCAAAGATTTGCTTTGGCCTCTCTCATGAGAACTCTTATTTAGTCATTTAATGAATAATTTAAAATAATTTAACTAATTACCTATTTAATTACATTACTGCAGGTTGAACAGATCTCCTCCAAGCAAATGTCCTTCGAATAATTTCTATTAAGAGTTGATTTCGTTGAAAACACATTTAGTCAACGTTTAGTTTGTAAATAACTAGTTTAGTCACCGTTGTTTTAATGTCATGACGTTGAGGTTGCTAGACGCCAGATTCCTGGTGTTTCAAGAAAATTATAACCAGAACGGCAATTAATGTTGACAAGTTCACTTCTATCGCCGGCTACTCACCTTTGAGAAAAGGCCCGAGACTCGTCCTCCTGTGGCACCTCCCACCAACATGAGTAACAGCATGAACGCTGATATGTGAATAACTGATGAACATCTTGTTGAGTTCATGGCTGTCTTCACTAATGTGATATTAACGTGAGAATTTGTTTGCGATAATTAATTTTTGTTATTTGTAAGAGACTTATTCCTGTGGACGAGGAAAACGCACTGAACGTCTACAGACAAAGTCATTAATGTTCTAATTTATATTCAGAAATATTTTTAGAAATCAAAGCGTTTAATAAATTTTTGACATCGACGACAAGCGATGAATTGAATGTTGCTGTCCAATTAGTTACTTATGACGCGCTTTCTATGTACACTTGACAATATTTCCCGCACTCTGAGCTTCTTTTTGACCGCAGCCTCGTCGCAGCGCAGTCATGCCGGCACGCGTCTTTTGGCGTGGTAACCTCGCGAGGCGTTCAGTCGAAATGAAACAAAATTGAATGAACGGCTTCCATGTATGGAATATAAGGCCTAATGAGCTTACTTTTCTCCCTGCAATCTGCATAGGCACTTTGTTTGTGTAGTACAAGTTAATTGGAAACCTGGAGTGCCAACGGCGGTGACAATCAATTTACAGAAAGTGTTAATTTCCAATTGAATGTGTCAAATGAATGTGTCAAATCTAAGCAGAGTCCGATAATTTTCTGGCAAACCAGATCATTATTTGAGAAATGAAGTATATCTGAGAAATACTTTCGAATGATTCAATCATCATGTTTTGCAGAGGCAAAAAAATGAAGAAACGATAAGCTTTCATTTAATTTTTTACAACACTTCTCTTTAACTTCACTTCTTGTTTGTCTGTTTGTCTGTCTGTTACAAATCTTGTAATCAAAATTTAACACGCTTCTACTTATCCTATCGATCTGAAATTTTGCATACTTGTTTAAAGTTGGAGACAATGCAGGAATCAAATGTCAAAATAAATGATTTTGAAAAGTAAAATTTTTTTTTTCAATATTAAAAAATTGAAAAAATAATTTTGTCAGCTACAAATCTTATAACTGATATTTGACACACTTTTGCGTGTCTAATTGATCTGAATTTTTCTGAAATTTTGCACGCTTGTGTGAAATCAGAGGCAATGCATGAATCAATTAACAAAATAAATAATTGTGAACAAAATTTATACATTAAAAAAATTATACATATTAAAAAATTGAAAAGTAAATATTTTAATTTTCGAAAATTAGATGAGAAATTCATTGTACATCTGTAAGATTGGAGATACTGGATTCTTTGGAAGTGTTGTCTTTAAAAAGTAATTTTTAAACGTATATTATTATATTTTGTTCTTTCGGATGTGATTCATTTCGCAACAACTTATTGTACTCTTAATATTTCTGACTCAATACCTTGGGACATAGAGGCGAGAAATCAGTCATATTGGTTCCCAGTTAGCAATCCCAATTACACAGTGATAATGATAGCGTTAGAGATTGCAGAAGTTAAGGGACGAGTGCGATTGACCAAGATTGATAAGCAATTGACATGTTGATTGTTTTCCTACAACGCTAATGGCGATATATATCTGGAATCAAGCCGGTGAAGCCATGATTTGTTTTAAGCACCCGCTGTGTAATTGAAGATATGCACCCGCTGTGAAACTAACGCACAGCACCCGCTGTGAAACTAACGAAGGTTAACTTGATGAATTCAATGGCAGTATTGATTTATTGATTAGAACTGACGAATGTCAACATTCCATAGAACCAACGTGAGATTGAAATATACTAGGAAATGTATACTGTAGTTTAGTATTGTATGGTCAATTAAGTTTATTAGAATTTGCGCCGTTCGCCTGGCGGCGATATATACAGGGGCAATTGGAGCGCNTGGGCCCGTGACCCGCAGTGGGCTCGCTGCCCCATGTTACCCTATATTGGTGCAAAAAGTGCGGCACTGAAAGGGAAGGGTTGCATGAAAAATTGGTTTGTCTAAACTGGTGTTTGAAAATATAAAATTGCAATTTCTGATAACTTTGAAGTATACATTCTAAATAATCTTGGATGATTATTCTTTATTATTTTGCAATTGAAATACGATGTCAAAAAATATAACAGTTCAAATTTTAGAACAGAAATCTAATGTGACTTTCATATTATGCGCAGGTTCTTTTATCCTTTTTTCCAACTGAAATCACTCCGTTGTACAAGTTTTAAGAGGACCGGGAAGAAAGCATACTCGGACATTTTGGATTATAAATCACGAGCAACGCCTGGTTGCAGGTAGATAATAAAATAATGAAGATTAAACTTCCATTTCAAATGAGACCAAAAAACGAAGGTTGTAGAGAAATAAGATATAGGATTTGAAATATATAGGCTTATTAAGTTCACTACAATATCATTTGTGCAATTACTCTTGAAATTAATTACATCAATTTAACTGATATAAGTTGATTATACAGAAATATCTTCGTTAAACTCCTGAGGTCTAATCAACCTTGATGAATATTGACTCATTTCGAGGCAATTGAAGGTCCGTGGGGATTATGCAGTGACTTCATTCATTGTAAGATGAATAGTGAATGGGAGAAAGACTGCGGCCATCAGCAGCCCAATGCCGGCGACACGGTACTAGGGAGGTGATGGTGANATCATTGACGTAGTGATGGTGAAGGTAATCATTGACGTAGTGATGGTGAAGGTAATCATTGACGTAGTGATGGTGAAGGTAATCATTGACGTAGTGATGGTGAAGGTAATCATTGACGTAGTGATGGTGAAGGTAATCATTGACGCAGTGATGGTGAAGGTAATCATCGACGTAGTGATGGTGAAGGTAATCATTGACGCAGTGATGGTGAAGGTAATCATTGACGCAGTGATGGTGAAGGTAATCTTTGACGCAGTGATGGTGAAGGTTAATCATTGACGAAGTGATGGTGAAGGTAATCATTGACGCAGTGATGGTGAAGATAATCATTGACGTAGTGATGGTGAAGGTAATCATTGACGCAGTGATGGTGAAGGTAATCATTGACGTAGTGACGGTGAAGGTAATCATTGACGTAGTGACGGTGAAGGTAATCATTGACGTAGTGATGGTGAAGGTAATCATTGACGCAGTGATGGTGAAGGTAATCATTGAGGTAGTGACGGTGAAGGTAATCATTGAGGTAGTGACGGTGAAGGTAATCATTGACGCAGTGATGGTGAAGGTAATCATTGAGGTAGTGATGGTGAAGGTAATCATTGACGCAGTGGTGGTGAAGGTAATAATTGACGCAGTGATGGTGAAGGTAATCATTGACGCAGTGGTGGTGAAGGTATTGACGCAGTGATGGTGAAGGTAATCATTGACGTAGTGATGGTGAAGGTAATCATTGACGTAGTGATGGTGAAGGTAATTATTGACGTAGTGATGGTGAAGGTAATCATGGACGCATCACAGGTCAGTCACCCATCACCACGGTATCAGAGCCCTGGTGCAGATATCAGTCAAACAGCGCTGCACGCAGCCTCATCATGCATGCGAACTGCGCGACGATGGTGAGTCACGTCTTCTTAATTATGTTCCTCAAATTTCACGCATGATGTTTCTTCTGCTAGATACGAAGCTAGCCAATGTACTAGAAAAATCATTCAAGTATGATAATAAACCCGCTCATCTGGCTCCACTTTCTGGCCTGACACTCACGCTAGTCGTTAATGAGAATTCGGAATCAAATTGAACAATCCAACATTCCATCAATTCAAACGAGTCAGCGATCCAATCGCATGATCAATGTTCATTCCATTAACTTTAGGCGCTCCAATCTTTACATTGAAACATTTCAGAATTCTTTCTTATGCTTTTTGGCCCAATCTCCCTCGATTTGCTGAGCGCATGGCGAAGTAATGATCAAAAAAGGTCAAAGAATTTTTGCCACATCGCAGCTGGGTCTCTCAGGCAATAATTTGCACTGATCTGAGTTAAAATGCATAGAAAATGTTCCAAAGCTGAAATTCTTGGAGAATTTTGGATTTATTTAATCCCATATGCTGTGTTTCATAATTGCTTACCTAGAAAATTGGAACTTTCTGCCCATATTTTATTTTGGTTTTCCTTTATGAGCCCAATTAAAAGATCATAAGTTATCTTTCACGTCCAAACAAGCTTTAAGATCTCAGAAGGCATTCGCTAGCTGAATCAACGTTGAAACAATATCCGGACCCAAATTTTAGCTCATTTTCTCATTTATGGGAAAAATGCACTATTGTGCTCGCCATGTCCGTCTGTCCGTCCGTCCGTCTGTCCGTCCATGACTTCACGTTTTCGTCGACGAGAAAATGCGCTCTCTGTCACTCATTGCAGTGAGTACCGAGTTATATTTTATATCATATTGAATGCAGCTGCATTGTAAAATTGTATCAACGTCATTCTTGCAACGTCGTCCTATGAGTTTAAGTGCAACATCGAAATGCTGTTGCTCGTTCAAAATTGAAATTGGGACATTTGATGTTGGGATAAGAGTGAAATTGGGACACTTAGAAAAGTCTGATTGTAAAAATTGAATCGATTTCCGTAATGCAACGTTGTTATTAAGTCGATATATGAACGAATTTCTGTATCCATGCATTTTCGTGTCAGTCACATTATAAGTGCACCGTATTGCATGCAACTGCGCCAAGAATTGGCGACAATGCTTTATTAGCCTCTTAATGTTCACTTAACTTTACATCTGCGCTGGAAGCAACTTCAATGTTCAGTTGGAAGCATATGTTCAGCCTAGCACCTTCCGGACCAGGCAATAAGTCCAGCAGCTAACTTAAACAAAATCATATATGGAAAGATCGGGTTACAAAGGCCGGATCCCTTGTGAATCAAGTCACGAAAAGTACAAGAATCGGCAACAGGCCATGGGCCTATTTCTTCAGTGCCGACACTTCTATTATATTCTATGAACAAGAATCGGCAACAGGCCATGGGCCTATTTCTTCAGTGCCGACACTTCTATTCTATTTCATTTAAGTAGGACCCATATTTTCAAAAAAAAGTTAAGATATCGTACGTTCATGAGCCAATCATTGACGGCATTTCATGCCAAATCCACCAATCATAGACAAGAAAATAGAGCGTAAGCACTTACGTTCACTTAGCGAGTTTTGAAAGTATGGCCCCAGAGATCGAACCCTCGACTCATAGCTTCAGCGCGACGTACGTCTTCGTTGAATAGGACTTAGTCGAGGAAGAAAAGGTGGAGCTCGCATGCAAGTTAAATTTTATTTAATTAACATAGCTTTTTATTAGCTGCTGTTTCCAACTAACGCATCATGACGACCTGCTGGAAATTACTATTATGTTAATATTGATACATCGATTATACTATACCACATTACATAAAATACCTTGTTAATACACAAAAAAAACGTTAATAAAAAGGAATAGGTTGTTTATAAAACAGAATAAATTGTTTATCCGAAAACAATTTTGTAAATACGCCAAAAAAATTGATGGTACACCGAAATAACTAGCTATTACAAAAAATCCTTATAAATAGAACAAAATAACTCGCTAATACATCAAAATAACTTGTTAATACGCCGAATTAACTTCTTAATACACACAAAAGACGCGTTAATGCAACAAAATAACTTGTTAATACACCCAAAACACGTGTTAATACATCAGAACAACTTGCTAATGCACCCAAAACA
Source organism: Hyalella azteca (assembly GCF_000764305.2). Lineage (NCBI taxonomy): Eukaryota > Metazoa > Arthropoda > Malacostraca > Amphipoda > Hyalellidae > Hyalella > Hyalella azteca. Next base: position 6,512 of record NW_025945746.1, on the reverse strand, counting down.
CGAGTTAATACATCAGAATAACTTGTTAATACACCCAAAACACGTGTCAATACATCAAAATAACTTGTTAATACACCCAAAACACGTGTCAATACATCAGAACAGAATAACTTGTTAATACACACAAAACACGTGTTAATACATCAAAATAATTTGCAGTTACATCAAAAACGTGTTAATGCACCAAAATGAAATGTTTATACACTCAAATCTTGTTAATACACCAAAATCTTGTTAATACTCCAAAATAACTTGATAATGCACTAAACTACATAATTAAAACTATATAATATATAAAACAACTTAATACCTGAAAACTCCATAATATCTTAGAGTAGATAAAATCTAACACTATATAATACATAATAAACATAATACCTAAAACTACTTAATACTAAAAATTTCATAATATCACAAACTCCATTATACTGACAACTGCATAATAAATAAATCTACGTAATTCATAAAATAACATAATACATAAAACTATATAATACCGAAAACTATTTAATACCGAAAACTACATAATACCTAAAACTACATAATACCTAAAATTACATAATACCTAAACTTACATAATACCTAAAACTACTTAATACCTAAACTTATATAGGTAATACCTAAAACTACATAATACCTAAAACTACATAATACCTAAACTTACATTATACCTAAAACTACATAATACCTGAAACTGCACGATACTGAAAACTACATAATACCTAAAATTACTTCTTCAGTTCGTTGTAAATCAGAAATTGTATTCAAAACACGAAAATTATAAACCTAGCCATGAAAATTAATCCCTGTAAAAATAGGACCAGAAGAGTAAAACAATATTGTTTACAAATATTCCTATTGTAAAAAGGTAGTAGATAGAAGGAAGTTTATATACTTTTTCAAAACTTAAAGTACGTGAATTCGATACACAATATTAACGTATCTTAACGTTACAATGACGTACAATAATAACATATCATAACCCTACAATGACGTACAATAATAACATATCATAACGTTACAATGACGTACAATAATAACATATCATAACGTTACAATGACGTACAATAATAACATATCATAACGTTACAATGACGTACAATAATAACATATCATAACGTTACAATGACGTACAATAATAACATATCATAACGTTACAATGACGTACAATAATAACATATCATAACGTTACAATGACGTACAACAATAAAATATCAATAGCGTCACAATGACGTACAATAATAACATATCATTACGTTACAATGACGTACAATAATAACATATCATAACCCTACAATGTCGTACAACAATAACATATCAATAGCGTCACAATGACGTACAACAATAACATATCAATAGCGTAACAATGACGTACAATAATAACATATCATAACGTTACAATGACGTACAATAATAACATATCATAACGTTACTCGCCTATTGTAGTGAATGGCGCCTATTGTAGTGAATGGCGCCTATTGTAGTGAATGGCGCCTATTGTAGTGAATGGCGCCTATTGTAGTGAATGGCGCCTATTTTAGTGAATGACGCCTATTGTAGTGAATGACGCCTATTGTAGTGAATGGCGCCTATTGTAGTGAATGGCGCCTATTGTAGTGAATGGCGCCTATTAATGCAGTGGTGCTTATTATAGTGAGTTGTGCGTACGAGTGATAAAACACACTAATGATCTGTTAGGGATCACCTCTAGCTTGTATTTGGTCTGTAGCATCACCCATAAATGTTAGTAAAGTGAATAAAGTAAGCCTGCAAGAGAGCCTTCTTCATAGATGAAAAATAAGTATGAACTTTATTGTGACAAATTTTCATTTGCTTTATTGGTCACCACCAAGCAGTCACTGCGTTATCGTACTACTTGTCACAATAAATGATATATTATTAGTTCTTAGAACGCTTAATGCGTTTTGGTGTGTAAGGGCATAGGAATTGAGCTTCACATTGAAATACCAATGGAGTGTTGCGTTAGGTTTGCATCCACGTCTGGCTGATTGCTGTGTTCTATAATTGCCGAGTGACCAGGAGTAGTTTCAGAGATAAATAATCTATTTTAGGATTAAAAACTAAGTAGTGTCTTGCCAAGTTTTATAATTATTTGCAAAATTTTTGTCTCCACTGACAACAGAGAATAAAATTCTTCTCATCCAAGTTACTTTATATAGAAATTTACGACATTCGCGAGATTCCAGGACTCGCAGGTTGGGATCTAAGTTGCCAATTAATCAAATTATCCGATCATATATTAGGTTCTTCTTTAATCCGACAGGAGAGGTTAAATTTCCTCCGGGATGAGCTGGATGTCTGCGAACCCATGGTAGTCGTAAGGCGCCTGGAAGAACGTGATGTACCGCCCCGCCACGCTGGTGTTGGTGTCGAACGAATACGTTGAATACGACGGAGTGTCGCCGTCAACTCGTCCTATCTTCTTGCCCAGGTTGAAGTCAGTTGTGTTGCTGAGGATCACGTCCAAGTCAGAGAAGTGGTCTGGCCAGGCTGTGGCCACAATCACCGTGTGGACTCTTTCCATCTTCTGCATGTCGATTTGTGTGTAACTGTTGGATTGCCGTAACGTCACAAAATGGATCGGTGGATTACAGGCATAGCCATCGGTGGCATAGGACTGGCTGCCTGCCACTAAAATGGAGGAGTAAGCGAAGGGGGAGTTCGTCTTGACGATGTCCCGGGGGTCCCCCCACGACGTGTAGCAAGCGTCGTACGTTGTGGTGGACGCTGAGACAGGATGGCCTTGCCATCGCACGGCAACGAAGGCTCTGAACAGCGCGCACGTACTGTTACCTGTTTAAAATGTCGACGTAGACAACAATTGTATAAGAACATCAGGGAAAATCATGGCAAATATGGACTCTACAACACGTGAACTTATCCTGCTAAGTTGATATCTGGAGTTAATTAATGGCACCACTGCTTCTTTGACGCGACTACAGAGCGGTGTGTTGCGAATGATTGCCTGCTTTCCTACTATCTACATACGTACTGCTTTTACGGTTAACAGTCCTGAGTTTCTATCATCCTTTAAGGTAACGCCCATTTCAAAATGTACAAATATTAGAGGAATAATTATATGTTCCTAAGAACGCTCACGTAGATTTAAAATATGTTCTTAACATTTAAGTTTTCTTACGAATGATGTTTCAACAAAATAGGTTTACTTTAATATTTTCATATTGGTATTCAGACATTATTTACAAATGGCTCCGAGGTTTCTATGAGCAATTTTAGATGATATTCGCTGATAAACGACGGTGAATTAAATGGCAATGTTTCGTACATTCACTGTTACCTATATTGACAATGCACTGTACCAGTCTCGAGGAAATGTACAATTTTCCCACTCATTTACAGGGCGATAAACATGTGCATTTTTCCTGCTTGATTAATTTCGAGCAAGTTTGACCTTATTTTACGCAAAAAGTATTCACAATAAACTATTGGAAGTAAATTTTTTGAAAGAACCCTTCCAAGTACTACCAACAGCTCAATTTTCTATTCACTGCCTATAATAGATACTCCACAGCAGTGACCTGAATTTGGAAATTTTGCGCCTTGTGATCGGGGGACATTTTCACCACCTCTGCCGGGAGGAACCCTAATTTAAAAAGTTTTTCAGATTTTTAGCTAAAATTTCAGCTGAAATATGAACGTGATTGTGTGTCAAATTTAATCAAAATTGTTGATGGTCATGTAGGGCTGATTTTCAAAATTTATTAAACACTTGACATGGAATGATCCTAGTTAAAATAAAAAATACGGGATGATTATTATTATTTTTAAAATTATTAATAATAATTTAATAAAAATTAATTTATTTATTTAAATTTAATTTAATAAAATTATTATTAATATTTAATATAATTAATAATTATATTATATTATTATTAGGTTAAAATAATAATACGGGATGTTTATTGAAGAAAAACCGGTTCAAACTGAAACTTCACATCGAATCATGGTTGAACTTGTAAGTGCAATATTGACATAGAGTCATAGAACATTGAACTCAAAGTTGACACCCGTTACAAACTGAAAACATTTTTATTCCTGTTTTACATTAAATTCATTTATGCCAGTCCACTCTTTTTCTCCCAGTACTGCAACGCCGCAGTATTCTCACACTAAAAATAAGTTTCAAATGCAGGCAATATCCCGACACTGTAAGTATCCTAGAATACTGGATGCACCAGAATAGCCCCTAAATATTTTGCAGCGCCAGTCATTAAACATGCAAATTTTGAGTAATATTTATTAGTATTAATTTACTATTGCCGAAACAAATTTACCTCTATTATAACATTGTAAAACCACTAAAGAACAATGTGCCACGGAGTGTTAAAGTCGAATAATTCCTTAAGCCATGTTTAATGTAAAAATATTAATATTTAAGTTATTCATTATCTACTTCCTACTTCATAGCTTTAAATTTTCTGCTCAATTGCTATACATACAATCAAATCATTTGATTTGGTTAATTATTGTAATAGCGGAAAAAAAACTAGGCTGATTCTTGGTCCTGTGAAGACCAGCTCGGCCGTGAAGTGATGATCAAATCTCAAAGATTACAAGCCCTGAGCAAGCCGTGTTAACATTTTGATAAGAGTACAATACAACATCTATCAATGCATTAATATTCCTCATAAGAGTACAACACATCATCTATTAATGTATTGATATTCCTCATAGTCATTAACCATCAGCACATACTTTTGAAGAAACAGAAGAAGTGACAGCTGGAGTTCTGCTGGCACATGAGACTGCAGGCGCCACGTAGACCCAGTGGGACAGGGGCGGCCACGGCCGTCGTCAGGAGGCACTCGTTGTTCACGACGTTCCCTATGACCTGTAATGTTCATAGGGGTTGAATTTATTAATAAATAATGTATTAACTTGAGTAGTTTGAGCGCTTTATTTTATAAATCACTGGTATCCTGATAGGTTTTGAATCTATTAATAACTAATGTATTAACTCGGGGTTGAATAGTTAGTTTGTAAATAACTAGCAGCCAGACCCGGGGTAGACTGCTTTATTTGATAAAATGCTTGTATCCTGACTGTGGATAAACTGTTTTATTTCTTAATAACCAGCATTACACTACGCAATAATTGCAAATATTTGCTCTAGCCTTCCTTATGGGAACTCTTTTTTAGTCATTCAAAGAATAATATAAATTAATTTAACTAATTACAAATTTAAATTGCAATAGTGCACGTTGAATAGATCCCCTCCAATCAAATGACTTTGGAATAATTTTTGTTACGAGTTGATTTCGTTGAAAACACGTTTAGTCAACTTTTAATTTGTAAATCACTAGTTTAGTCAACGTTAGCAACGTTTAGTCAACGTTCTTTCAACGTCATGACGTCAAAATTGCTCAACGCCAGTTTTCTGATGTTTCAAGAAAATTATAACTAAAACCGCAAGTAACGTTCACATGTTCACTTTTATAGACGGTTACTCACTTTGGAGAAATGGTTCGATAATAGCACTCCTGTGGCTCCCCCCACCAACATGAGTAACAACATGAACGCTGATATGTGAACAACTGGTGAATATCTTGTCGAGTTCATGGCTGTCTTCACTAATGTGATATTAACGAGGGAATTTGCTTGCAATTATTAATTTTTGTTGTTTGCAAGAGACTTATTCTTGCGGACGGGGAAAATGAACTATTCGCCTAAAGACACAGTCATTAATGTTTCAATTTACATTCAGAAAATATTTTTAGAAATCAAAGCGTTTAATAATCTTTGATATCGACGACAAGCGATGAAGTGAATGTTGCTGGCCAATTAGTTACTTATGACGCGCTTTCTATGTACACTTGTACAGCCCCTATATAAAGCGAAGTCATAAGTATTGCATGCACTGCATTGCATCTTTCCGATGTGTTATGTGATGTACATTTATAATCGCGCTTCCGATGGCCGCACTTACTGCGTCCACACGATGACAAAACTTGTTCGCGTGTACCACATCATTTCAGACGATGATAATGATCTTCTCTTCATAATGATGAACATTCAGTTCCAGCAATGCTATCACTTCCGTATTGTATCTAGCTCGCCAATTTGCAATAGAAGAAAATGATTGAAGTTTTTAAAATCACTGCGCCAACCCTGATCAAATCACTTTGTGATTAACTATCCAATAACGCGGCAAATATTCCAGGTATAGTTTAGCCGCTTCGATTCGAGCATTGGAACATTAGCTCAATATTTCTTAAACAAAGAATAAGGTTATCATGCCATATTGGCGTCAGGTGAATCACCTGTACGACATATTCAGGCTTTCAGTGTGTTGAGAATCCCGCTTTCTTTTCTTTTCTCCTAAAACTGAACTTTCAGGTCACTTGGACTATGATTTGCAAGTGTAGCTATGAATATTGAAGGAGGCTCGTCGCAAAACTGGCTCTATGATGAGCTGGAGTGTTGGGCTCATGCTTGGGTGAGTGCTGCGGGTGAGTGCTGCGGGTGAGCGC